>NC_091505.1:6936616-7088971 GCF_947461875.1 Haliaeetus albicilla
CTGCCGCTTTCCTCTAGGATCCCCTAAGTCAAGATTCAGACACCGCCTGTACGGGGGCTGCAAGGACAGTTTCTGTCGTTCGGAGGCAGCCCTCTCGACCCACGGGCAGTGTTTCTCCCCTGACGGGACCAGGGATGGGGGTCCGGGGGTTCCGGCAGGAGCTCGTGGAGGAGGCGGCGGTGGGGAAGGAGGGTCAACGGCAGCACCGCACGCACAGGCAGCTGGGGAAGCAGCCTGCAAAAATCCCCTCCAGGCTTCAGCGACACTACCGTCGTTCCCCACCTGACATACATAGTGGCCCGATTATAAAAGAAACTTTATCTTCCAGAGATAATACAATATTGTAAGGGTTTTCTTTTCCTGTGTATCACGGTCATTTTGAAAACGTGAGCTTTGGCAGCAGGCAGGTAACGTGCAGTAGCTGCTTTAACAGAGATCTTTTGCGGAGTGAGCTCCGCTCACACAAACAGACAAGCAAAGAGTCACTCCGGCTGTAACTAGACGTCGCTGACATGTCAGGAACAGTCTGAGCAGCAGAACGTAAATCAAGATTTTAAGACATCCTTTCCTGGCACAACACTGAACCTCAGACGACGCCTATATCCATCTCCTCACTTTATTGCTACCATCCATTCCTCCCCGTTGCAATACTGATTGGGAAATTAAAATGAAAGTCTTTACCAAGAGACAAGCTGCCTTTGTAAATCCTCTGTGATTCACGGCCAGAGCCAGTGCTCTCCCCGAGGCAGCGGCTGCGTGGGGAGACGAGAGGGGCTGGGTGGCACTGCCGGGGACCGCTGCGCTCTGCAGGCCTGTCCGTCCGTCCGTCCATCCGTCTGCCTGCCCAGGGGGCAGGAGGCAGCTCGCACCCGAGCCGGCCGGAGGGATTACGTCAGCCTTCGGGCTAAGGGGCATCTTTCCAGCAGTGACATATTTAGCAGAGTACTCTTGTCTGGGCAACCGAGCAGCACACCAGCCCTGCTCTGGATTTGGCCCGTAATAAATTAACAGAGAACGGCGTTTCCAGCACACGATCTGAACACTGTCAGGTCTAATGAGTTTTCAGCTCCAGACAGAATAGCCCAATATACAGGCAATGATGGAGAAATCCCAGTGGACTGCAAGAGGGGATGTTTCATATTCACATCATTAGAGTTTCTAAACCTTCACGTATTTTCTAATTATGCAAAAGTAACAGAAGCAGCGCTGTGAGCAATTTATCAGCACCCATGTATTTTAAATGAATCCCTAACAAGCATGTATTAATGTGACACAGCAGCATTACGTAAAGTAGGAGAGACTTGAAAAACCAGGGTCCTCGCTGTCTTGAGCAATGTCATTACCATTATCATAGAGCTGCTCTCTGAAAAGTAGAGCATTCAAACAGCAAGTGGTTTTTTCCCCGAGGCGCTCTCTGCTTCCACTCGGTGCTGCAGACACAGTTACGGCGTTAACCCACTGCCAGCTGCTGTGCCGGGCTTCACTGTGGGCTGCGTCCACACCTGACCCAGGGAAACCCCTCACCTCCACGGTGGGGCCGAGACATAGCTCTACGCAAGTAGAGCTGATAGACAAATGCCATCGGTTATTGCGGATAAAGCAGAGATTTATTCAAATATTTGTTATTGAGTGTTGACTGAAAGCTTCGTTAAACCCTGGCCTGTCTGCTGAAATTAGTAAAACGGTTCAGCCACCTTAACCCCTGTACCATCCAAACGTTTCCTTTCCAAGGAGGGCATGATGGATGAGCTGTTAATTTTAGTTCCCGTAAGGATACATTTTCCTCTCCAATCTATAGGCTTAAAGACATTAGATCACTTCATGGGAAACCATTTCTTTTGTAATTATGTCACATTTGGTTTCCTGCTGTCTTAAAACTGCCTGTTAGCTGTGTGGCAGAAAGGAGGTTCAACAGATTAAGAAAAAAAACGAAAACCCCCACACGTAGACCATCTATCATTCATGCAATGGAGAGGCTGTGATCTCTCTGCACACATACATTCACCTTCTAGTATTTGTGCACACTCCCACCTATATCAAACAGGGAAGGGAGAGAGAATATATGGGTGAATAAGTTTTTCACGCCTTCTGTGTTGAAAAACAGTTAAACCACAGTACTTTTTCTGATTAATCTCTGCCACGTCGCCTACCAAAGACCTATACAGCTCATATTTGAAGCTATCGCTTTTCTGCAATGTTCTGTTCTTTAAAGTCCATAAATGCAAACACACTTCTATATTTTTGTCAAGCGTTTGTTACGATGACTGTGTTGTTTCGCTCAATGCCAAGAACACAGAAAGCTTAAAACTGCTAATCATAGTTTTATCCAAAGGCAAAAGCAAAGCATTTGTGTGAATGCTGTGCTAGAAACAAGTCCTTCATCTTCAGTAGCAAAGTGATTTTGAAATTAAAAATCAAAGAGTTTAACTACAGATGAAACCCTTAGCGCTGCACGCGCAGAGTTCACTATGGTATTTTTAATAAGCTCTAACGATGATCTCAATATCGTTTGATTGCAGAGAACGCATAAAAATCACACGGCAGCTATTGGCTCATAACTCAAGGCTTTTCCTTACCTAAACCGCTTGCCGGTAGAATTTATTTCCCTTACCTCTTGTCTTCACGCAACCTTATCATCAGAGGAAAGCAATGAGCTCTTTATCTCATACCTGGGTGTAACACGCTAGTGCTTCAGGACGCGTTACGGTCGTTATTTCTCCCTCTCTCCCTAATGGGTCTGGATGGTGCTGTGCTCCTGCCCGGCTGTCCCTCCGTGGGACCAGCCTCACCCGCCACAGCCTGCCCTTACCGAGGGTCCCCGGGACGGACCGTGACGGGGAGCCCTCCCGGCCCCCTGCCACCTGGGGTGGGATCCCGTGGCTCTTTGCTCTTTGGAGCCGGGAGGGACCCGCCGGTGTCACCGGTGCCGCCGCAGCCCCGCCTCGTACAGCTCCACCGGCCTGAACAGGAGCCGAGGCTTTAGTTACCCCAAGTGCTTTTAGTGGAAGGTATTTCAAAATCCTTTTGATGGGTTTAAGGAAGGTTTTTTTAATTTCCAAGGAATTTTGGGTAAACCTGTTCATTTGCTCTTTCACTGTTTTTTCAGATAAATGTTTATTTTTCGCTTTGGTGCTAATCTGTCTGGTGTTTTTTTCTTCTCTTTCGAACAAATTGTTTCCTGTGTCGGCTTTAGTTTTACCAGCTAAACAAGCTGTACTTAAAAGTTCTTTTCAAAAGATACCTCACCAATCCCCTTACCATATTTACATGCTTTTTCTGGTACCTGTTTCCGCGTCAAAGCACCTTTCCTCAGCATGGGCGACCAGAGCTGCAGAGAGAAATGCAAAGCCTCTTGCCAGGGCATCTCACGCTTTTCTGTCTGCTCTTGCTGAACTATTCAGACTTGGTGAAACCAAGAAGAGAGAAAAAAGGGGGACCATCTTAGGGGCCATCCTTAACATGACTTCTGTGTCCTAAAAATTGTAGTTTTATATCATATCTTATGTCTATATGAAGTCCAGAAAGGCCTCACATTTGAACCTGGTTTGGAAACAACCACTTTTTGAGAAAAAAACACTTTTTGAGAAAACTGATGGAAGAGGAATTTCAAGTGCTGAAAGTGCCCACAAAGGCGTAAAAGAACAGCATCGTCTTCTCACAAAACATTAATTAAGAACAAAATACTACTGAAGTGTCTGGCCAGGCCACTCAAGTGCAATGAGAAGTGAAGGCTTCACACAAGAGGCACAAGGAAAGCATGTACAGACTCCTCGGTGTCCTCAAGTCAGCTATCACTCCCATGTGTCCTGAAGTAAGGGAGACCTTAGCCGTAGCTGTGAATTTTGTACCACGTTGCAAAAAAATTGTAAAAATAATATCTGAAGTACCTAAGCTGTGCCTGAAGGCTGTCAGCCTGTTTGACTCCTCCAGGCACCGAGCCTAAAGTTTTTATCAACAGCAGAAGCAATGTCAGTGTCAAACTCTCTATCCAATACTCAGGAACATCAGTGCCAGGTAGGAATAACCAACTGTAAGAGCAGGAACCATCATGTCCAAAGGATCTTTGGCCTTTCTACTGAAACTCCTAACAGGCCTGGCAATTAATGCCGTTTCCAGGACAAAAAATTAGGAACTGACTTCAGAGCGGCAAGTCATTACATCTGAGGCATGGGGGAGCCATTGGGTAGCAGAGTCATTTTGTCAGGGACATCATTGAAACTATTGCTGAGAAAAATACAAAGTTCTACAATAAAAAACCATACAATAAAATCAAGTCCTTTGAAGCCTCCTTTTTCCTTAGTTTTAGTTAACAGTGATTAACTATATTGGTAATGGTGTAATATGAGCCGCCTTCAATTTCCTGTAAAAGGGAGAAGGACCTAATGCAAGATCATGCTACGTGTTACCTGCCTCAATATTTCAACCTGTAAAGCCTTGTCACGTGAGAGCAATTTCCAGGACCTTCTGAAATGTCAGGTTTTCAGTGAAGTGCACTAGCGGGTCAGCTGTGTTTGTCAGTGATCAAACACATATCTTGCAAATTATTTTACAGAAGCCTCTTAACACAGATATCTGGTATCAATTAAAAGAAATCACCATAAATTCAAGAGCAATTTATATTTCCAGATGTCTAGAAACACATTCTGCTTCTACTGAAGTTTAAATACAGCCACGTTTACATAAGAATTACTAATTGGTTGTAAAGGTCATGCCTTTTGAATATATGCATATTGGAGGTGTGAAACCTATTAGACTGTGGTATTATACTTAGGCTCAGTGCTGAATTTGGATTAAAGGGTGTTATATTGATTTGATGAGCTGCTCAGATATGTTGAAGCTTTAATTGAATGTATTAGAAGAAGTTAATTCTAACAGATACACCCTTAAAAGTAGTAGCTTAGTGAAGTGAAATTGCTTTCTAGTACACGCCTTTGCCAATTTTCAAGAAAGAGGAAGAAGGATTCTGGACTCCTTAATCTGAGACTGTATGTTAATAAATATCTAAGGAGAGGCTCTTTCTTCTCCTTTTCAATATGGATGAGTGCCCTTTGAAAGCCAAAAGGGAATTGATATAATCTATTGATTGCCATTTAAATGCCTTTATAAGCTAATTAGCACAAAATGTAAAACGTTTCTGAGCAGAAACAAGCAACAACCAAGAAAATACAGGCAGGCTCATTCGGTTCTTAGATATACTGGGGGGACAAATGGCCTAATGCAGAGTCACCAGCAAGTGAGCAGCGTGAATAGTGCCTGCTGTGAAAAACAAAATTACAAAACCCAAGCTCTCTCGTCATAACTGTGAGAGCAACGTCACGCCGACAGCAGTCATCGTGCACGCCTGAAACAGCAATGCTGTATCTAGCTCTAACCTACATAGCTGGGATAGCATCTATCTGGGAGACATTGTGATGTTTAGGGAAACAGCCAAGAGGATAAAATAGGTCACTAGCTGGAGTCTGCCCAGGTCTGAAGTGGCTGAAAGTCATTACCATCTGTTCCTCTGAAATGAGGTGCTGGTATCGGTCCAGTTCCTAGCAGATAGGTATCCACACTGTCAAAGAAACCTTCAGAAGTGATCCTAGCTGGAAATGGGGTTGGCAGAAAGGAGCCATGGACCAAAGGCTCTAAAGGAGCTCCGTCTAGCACACACAGACAAGATGGTGGGTATCTGAAGGTCATTTACGTGTTGTCCCTCTATGATGCATTAGGAGGCAATTTTTCTTTGCTGTTGTCAGTCTGGCACCTTTCACTGGCCAACAGCAGCCATTAAGATCAATATCTGACTCATATCTTTGTTTGAGAATCATTTTAGCTTTATAGCTCTAGGAAGAGATATACCCATACAAGCTTCTTTATGGGATCTTGGAGAGACTGTCCTGCACCTCCTGTGTGAAGTCACGGCCCTGCTATGAAGCCAAGTTACTCTTCTTGGTGTCTCTACACACGTGCTGACCTCCTGCTCACAGCCAGCCAACTTCTCCCATCTCTAGGGAAGATTTAGCTATCTCTCACATGCCACAGCCAGAGCGTGTGTACATATGCATAGACAACCAGTGTGAGTAAGGATTGCACTGACTCGCTGACGTAGCCATCCCCTCAGTTAGAAACGTCCTTTCTCACTGGGTAGATGACCCTGACCGGCTCAGCCAACTGTTGCTTAAATTGATTAAATGCTGGTGGGGAATGGGCGGAGGAGGATATTCCCCTCACAGAGGGAATAAGCATCACGCTGTACCCAGGAGCACTCGTGGCTTTTTCTGACTCAGACCACTATCCCTCCCACCGATGCTCGAGTACTAGTGAGAAAAGAGCTTACAGGGAGAAAAGTATCCCAAACCACAGAGCCGGCATAGTCTGTGCAGCAGGTGCTCAGAAACCAAGTGCCCTCTAAGAGTTATTTCAAGTTTCAGCCATCATTACATCTTATTAAGTAGCTAATAAAGACTGTACAACGAAGTATTTATGTGAACATATGCATTTAATCTAAGGCAAAGCTTTTGCCCTTCTCAAATCAACTGAAGAAGACTCTAATTACAACAGCTTCATGGCTGCATCACTCTATTCAAATTAATTACTCTGCAAAAGTTAATACAACTGAAATTATGTTGTGTGCCTTGAGAACGCTGAGGAGAGAGAAGCACCACTTAGGGCCCATTCTCCTTCCCACTTGGCCCATCGGGATCGCTCGGAGCAGGCGTGATGCCCCGCTCCACCGCTCCCGGGGCTCCGCTCTCCTCCCTCCCCATCCGACTCCTCTCCCCGCCTGACGGAGCTGGCAGCTCCTGACAGATCGTCCTCATTTACAGCCCTGCTGCCGCCAGCACCAGGAGAGAGTCACAGCTCATCTCAAGACTATTAACAGCACAACAAAGTATTCATACATTTACTAGACTTTGTATCCTTTCACACCAAGCACGCTCCTTTGATCTCTTGGTGAGAAGGGATTTCCTTGTTATGTCAAACTATTAAGGAAATGAAGAAACACCCCCATACGATCCCTCTTTCTGTATTAACGGTAACAAGATATTCAAAAGAAGATTTTTTTTTCCCCCATAAGAACAGTATAGTGACTGTAAACAGCACCAGTATTTCTAATCAAGTTGTGCTACCTCTTCTGACAGGTCCACTCAACTAATTATCGCTGTGCAGATAATACTGCCTCAGACTGATAATTAAACAGAATACAAATTTTTACACACTCATGTCACCCTTACGAGGTCAGTGTTTATCTTACAGGGTTTTAATACAAACAGAAGCTGTTGTAACATACGGGCCACCACAGTTAATTAAGAACTACTGAGTACCTATTTTTATATAAAGACATAACATAGAAGTAAGGCAGAGTACAAAAGCTTTATAAAATACCTCTGCATTCACTTCCAGCTTTACATCAGATTTATACATACATGTGTGTCTGTCTGTGTGTGGTTGTGTATTGAAATTTTAAGGAAATTTAAGGAGCCCTTGGTATTTATTCAAGGAGCCCTCAGTGTTTCATCAGCCGACAGCAGCAAGGGTTTTTTTTGTCTCCCTCCTCTCTCACACTTGCACCTGGCCAGTGTGGGTGACAGGCAGCACTGACCACTTTTTTACAGAAAAAAATGCTGGTTTAAATAGCATCTGATTGGCACTGCTGAGAGAGAACCAAGAGCTCCCTGAAAGGGCTGAGCATTTCAGTTCACCCTTGGAAAGGCCAGAAATGAGAGCTTTCCAGGTCGCAACGTTTTTAGGTACATAAAAGTGGTCTGAGGTCGTATTTAGAGTTTTTAATGACCCTCACCAAACTCTCTGCAGTTTACCCTGTGGCTTGGCAAGTGGAGAAAGAAAGGATGATCTTAAATAAAGGTGAATACTCCCCCCTACGCCCAAATATTGCAAACCCAGCATTTCCCTAACCGAGATGAATACAGACCAGCGTTCTGGGGTACAAAAGTTTCGCCCCTGACTGCCTGACACAGCCACAGCCAGATGCTGGTGAGCCACGAAGATACAGCACCAACAGTTGCAGCGATCAATGCACCATATAGAAACGAATGGCAACACATGCTTCCCATCCCCCTTCTCATTCTGGCAAGTGAACACCGATGTCGGATGGCACTAACGGCTGCCAGCTGGGCAAAGGGAGCAAGTAGGTCAAGAGCATCACTCCTCCACGAGTTTTCTTTGCTAAATACTGTGCTAACGACCGCATTATTGCTCATCAGACCGAGGTTCTGAAACTGGTGTTAAAAACCCCCTTTCTGTGATAGCAGAGGTCAGGTTTTCCATCTTGAGATGCTTCAGGTTGAGCAAACCCACCCATTTTTGATAAAATGCCTTTTGATATTAAAATCTGCACTCAGGCCTGTCCTGATTGCACAAAGCTGCTTTCACCAGAACAGCTATTACAGTTGGGTAAAAACAAATGACTGAAAACCGTGTATTAGGCACTTACAGATTATAAAAGCGCTAATGGAGATTTAACAGACTTACTCTAAAGAATTCTTTGGTTGAGCCTGAATCCAAAGTGCCATAGGCTATTTCGGTTTGTTTAGCCAGGTCCTCTGCGCTCTCTATGGGAGAAACCATCCTTTCCACCGTAAGGAAGGCAGCAAGATTAGCAGTGTAGGAAGAGATAATGATGAGAGTGAAGAACCACCAGACTCCTCCGACAATTCGCCCTGAGAGAGATCTATGGAAAAACACACATCATCAAATTGCTTTGAAGTTATTCCTTGATTTTTTTTTTTTTCTTCAATGAAGAGAAATTCACATGCACAACCCTTTTGTCCAGATCCTCCAGGTATCTGTGAACAGGCGGACTGTGAGCCAGCTCCTGACAGCCTTCCTCTGGAGAGCAAACTCAGTCTGCGCCTGGTCTTACCTAGTTAAACTCTCTCTGCAGTCCTTCAGTGAAACCCAGGACAGTTGATAAAGAAATAATCCACCTGAGCCAACCCCACCGGAGGCTTGGAGAGGAACAACGTCTCCTGACTTCCACAGACCCTTTGCTGGAGAAGTCTTTTGCCAGAAGGCTTTGGTGTTCTCTGCTTGCCCAGCCTTTGGCTGAGGCTGGATCTGCCTGCAGCGATATGCCAGCACTGTGTCTTTTTGGGGGCTGCCCAGCTTGGAGGACACCAATGTACCCCTTACTGCATTGACTCTCAAAATGTAAGATGTAGCAAACTGCAAAAAGGAATCTGGGCAAACACGCAAAGGAATAAACCAAAAATGATCCAGTATCCTTCTCTCATCACAACCTAGCAGGAACTACAGACTGAATCTGCATATTAAAGTGAGGAGAGAGGCTGGTTTATGTTTTATGTAAATTAAAATTTGCATGTTGCACTGTTCCAAGTCAAGCATATTCCTGCTTTATAACCACCAGAGCAACAGAGAAGGAAGCAGAAAAGAATTTAATTACGTTCTGTTTTGCTGTGTTTTTTGCTTTTTGGTTTTTTAAAAGGATACCATAAGGACTAAAAAAAAGCCTATTTGTAAACATGTAATTACAAAATGCCTAGTGGTCAGGAGGTCTAGATCCTGTCAGTAAGAGCTCTTGATGCTTCGAAGCAACTGAACATCAGGCTCAAAATATTTGTTCGCGGCTGAAGGATGCCAGTGTCACGCTGCTCAGCTGGGTGGGGAATTCCACCGCCATGTACAGTGCTCATTCTTCAAACACAGCATGTTGACCAGGAATCATTTCAGGAGCTGAGAAAAACCTATTTCATATGTTTTCCCTTAACTCTGCTGATACCAGTGGAGGAAGAATCAATCCCAGATACATGAAATCCGTGGAACCTGGGTGCTGTAGTCCTCCGTTTGTGTGCAGGGAAGAAATATAAAGCAAGAAAACTCTTACCTGTTTATTTTAGTTTCCTCCAAGACCCTCAGTGCCATCCCCAGACAGTGGGTACAAGTTGTCCTACCAACAGATGGAGACAGGAAAAAAGCAAAAGTCTTGTGATGTCTCCCCACCCCACCCACACAGGGGGGTTAGCTGGTAAACCGCCTAGTCTTGGCCAGAGCCTGAGATTGCCTGAGCCATTAAAAAAATCCCATTAAATTATTATGAAAAAAAAAGAAAGAAAAAAAATATCCATCCAACATTAAAGAACACACCAAAGAAAAAAAATCACCAACACAATAAAAACAGAGAGCAACCTGGAATAGGTTAGAGGAACGTGGAGAAACAAACCAAGAGGTGAAGCACTGCTATTCTCCACTCTCCTCTGCCCAAGAAACCGAAGCAGCAGCTCCCACCGAGAGGGGAGATGCAGGCTGGTTTCTGTGGATGACAGCACGCACCACTTGCCCCAGGGTTAGCATCCCAGGGACTGCTGCATCAAGTCCGTACCAACGTGCAAGGCGGTTCAGGCGCTTACAAAGCTTAGGAAAGCCTGAGGAGTGAAGCATCGCCTCTTTGTCCATCAGGAAGCAATGACTTTGGAGGTGTGAACTGAGAGACATCGCCATCGCTCCGGCCTGCGAGCGCTTCCCCAGGGCAGGCACACAGCCGCCGGATCACCGACAGGCAGAGGAGGCTTCCCTGCCTTTCCTGAGGGACTCCCAAGAGGATAAAAGGCTTCCAAGTTTCAACCTGGGCTCTGCCACAGCTGTGCTGGCTAACAGAAGGCTACCGAGTAGCTGCAAAGGTAAGTTGCAGAAATATAAATCCAGAATAATGTAGTAAGTCAAGGAATCTCTCTACCTCGCTCTACATTCTTTGTAGGTATCAAGTGAGTATCTTGGGATTTTACAGATGGCTGAAGTCCTTTCTGGCCAGCTCTCTTACCAGTTAGGGTCTTGCCTCTAGCTACTTCGTAAAACCCAATACCCTACACACCGAATCAGCCTCTTACATGGGCTGATGTAATTTTAGCCAACTGCAAAGCAGTGCCTGCTGAACTCGTGTAAGGGTCCCTTTGGAGCCAGCGGAGAAAGAGAGGAGACAGACACCCTCAGAAAGAGATTTATCTCACTTGCTGTTGTGTGGGGTAAGTCTGAAGGTGCCCATCTGTCTCGTGACTTTGAAGAGAACCGAGATGCCTGACTGAAACACAGCCTATTGCTTTTAGATGGCTATGTCAGGTGAAATTCATCTCCCTTTTGTTCATTCCTTCACTACATACTTTCCATCTTCAGAGAAGACCTGGAGTTGAATTCCTTCTCCCTGCAGCGAGGTGGACAGTTTCGGAGCCAGACTGAGCAGAAGTCTGGCCAGCGGGTACAGCACATGAAACACCCACTTGCACACAGCAAGACTAGTTTTATCTGGGGTTTCCAGGTTCCCATGGCCCTCTTGCTTTACAGTAGCTCTGGAAATGGGAAGATGAAAAAAAGACCTGCCAGGGTGTTTAGATAAATTCAATGGAACTATTGGGAACAAAGTAGCATGTGTTCATTCTCCCTACAGTTTCCCACGGGAAATGTCTTACTTGCATTGGTAGCTGCCCCTTCTGTTAGCAGGACAGATGGGTTGCTGGGATGAAGATGCGCAGAAGACAAGCATTTTCCAAACCAGTGAAACCTCAAGTTCACACTGCTGTAACAATAAAAAGTCTGTGTCGAGCTGCATGCTCATACAGCATATTACACACAGAGATCTTGCGACCTGCACGAACCAAGTCAGACAGATACAGGACAAAAAATGGAGAACAGCTGAGAGGCAGGGGAAGGTGGGCATGGCTGGATCTCTTGACGAAGGCGGCACTTCCCTGAGGGTCCTACGTGCAAGAGAGGGATCTTGCTAGATGAGGACCAGAGCTGTTTGCAGAAGAGTTGAGGTCATTTGAAAGAAAACTGGGTGTCACTACCGAGTTGTTTCTCCCAGAGTCTTCCAATGAGCACAAAAAGGAAGATTCGACAGCTGCTACTACGGAGCAGTCTGGGCTGACGTAGCTGCTGTAATTGGTGGTAGCACGGGATGGGGCAAAGAAAAACAAAACAAACCACAAAGCTGACACTGAAGGAAAGAAAGACAGACAGAGAGAGTCAAAGAACAAGAACATAGACAAGCATGGCCTGGCAGCCTCCTTGTCCAGAGGACCCCAGTTCCCCCCAGTCCATCTGCTGATACGGAGACTCCTTATACCCACTGCAGGAGCTGGTGTAGAGGGGTGTGGGAGAAAAAGGGTTAGTACATAAACACCGGGCTGGTAGTAAGAGAATACTTGTATGGTTTGTACTGCGAACCACAGAAATGTTTGTCCATTACTCAGATAATAATTATAGAAAAATCAATCACGGCTTTTAACACCAGCACCGCTTTTTCTGATGAAGACATACCTGTCCAAGTACGCAGTGTTGTAATTTAAAAAGAAACAACTAATGCTTTATCCCAACATGTCGTTTTCCAAATTACCTCAATAGATACTTTGCGTGACATTATTTTAAAGTGAATTAGCGTGTTAACAAATGAGAGGAGCAACAAAGACCTGGAATAACAGAATTATAACTCAATTATCAAAACAAGGTCAGACGGTGTTTTCAAAAGGAAGTAAACAGGAAGAGTGCATACCTTGAGAGGAAATTTAAAAGGAAGCATGGAGTCAAATGAGAGCAAATTAGTAACAAGAGAAAAACAAAATAAATATTCAAATTCACATTCAGTTTCCAGAAGAATAATACATTCAAACAAAACCTCATTTATCTATCAAAATAGCTTGATTTTTTTTTTCTAATCATGGCCATAAAACATATTTGATTTCCTGTAGTACACAGAAATAATAAGCTTCTCACACTACTCAATTTTTAATTGGGCTCTTCCGATCGCTACAAGATGGCTGTTATATTGACCAATAGCCCTGAACAACTTCGGGGCAGACTCTCCTTGTCTAGAAGTCCTTCACACTCTGAGCACGCGTTCCCTGGTACCCACTAAGCTGCGAGCTCCGTCCCTCGCTCCCTTGCCCAGCCAGCCCTCTGCCTCTCCTGCCGGTCTCAGGCAGCCCTCGCCTCCGCTACTGCGGCAGAACACAATAAAAAATAGCATCCGAAGTGCTGACTTGAGATGCTTCCATCATAGGAACTGGCAGTGGGAGTTTCAGAAGGATCTAGCTCTCACTGCTGTTTTGAAAGTCCCACAAAGTCATTCCCATGGCCTTTAATAGGAGTCTCTTGAGTCTTCTGCTGTGAAAATAGGGATCTAGAAATACACCCTCTTAAATGACCAACCTCATGAGATAATTTTTAATGAACCCCCTGTCTTTTTCCATGAGCAATTAATTAATCTAGCCTCTTTGTTCCACGTGAATAAAGAGCAAAATGAAAATGCATGCTCTCATAGAGATTTCAAAGATACTTTCGCTCAGAACAGTGTTACAAATTTGACTATGTTTTCTCCTGATTCCATTTTCTGTACACATCGTACATTAAAGCAAGTTTAATAATCTACTTTTGATCCATCAAAAGTGAATTTTCAATGCTTTAGCTCACTATGCCAAAAACACAGCAGCCTTTGATAGCAGAACAAAACTGCTGGAACAAATGTTGATTCCATCAAGGGATGCACTAACCCCCATCCTTTGGCTGCTATCTGATTCCATTTAGACGACTCCTATTAAATACAGAGAGGAGAGTATAGGGATATATCCTCTGGAATATCCACACAGCATACTCACCGAGGATAGATCTAACTAGTCATTAGATGTCACAGCTGTTCCACACAAAGGCAGCTGAAAGAGCCTTTATCAGCATGTACAAAAGTGATCTCTCCAGACTGCTTGTCGGCATCCCTCTACAAGTGCTGTACGCTCTCATATAAGAAATTTATTCAGACAAAACTCACAATGGAAGAATGAAGCCCCTTTTAATGGCAATAAAATAGTATGAAACATTCATATAGTCAATGTACTGTGAATGGCGTAACCTTACAAAGATACGGATTAAGAATGGAATACTTGGGAATAGTCCCTTCTACGGAAAAGAAATTTGACATTTAATTAACTTAAATCAACATATTGGTCAAAGGAACAGTGTTTCTGGAATTTAAACCAAGGTATTAAATTTCTCTTTTTTTCAGTAACAATGCATGTAACTGCCTGGAATCTGTCATCATGAAAGGTAACAAAGTAACTGGACAACATCTTCAAATGAGGGCCATGTATTAATACTGAGCTAATAGCTTCTGATGGACAGATAAAATAAATAGGTTTACTTCTGTCTTTTTTTTTGTGGTAGGTATTTCCAAGGCCACTTATCATGGTAGTATTGAAAAAAAAAATAGAGTATGTTCTACTCATTATATAAGGTAAATGGCTGAACATGTCAGAGAGTCACATGAGAGCTTAACAAAAATCCTATGCACTTCTATTTAACTGTCAATAAACAGACCTAGTGGAAACAGTGCAATGCCTGCAGCTTTCCATGTGATGTCCCAGTGCTTATTTCCCGGTCCTTTATATTGGGCACACACATGGTCAACAGCAATTTAAATGTTATAACTACTCATCACCTTTAACAGCAAGCAGAGAGGCAAAGTTGCAATACAGAATTTAGGCATAAAGCAGAGACACAGTGTATAAACAGGAGGAGAAGGCTAACAGCTATACCTATACAGCGAGGCAGCACACCCAAACACTCGTAACTGTGAAAAACTAACGCATGGTGATATCCAGGCAAAAATGTGTGCGTTTTACATCGGACATATGTGCATCTGTCAATAAGTATGAAATCTAACTGCTGCTATCAGAACTTTTAAAACTTAGGCATGGCTCGCATCAGATACCAACAGGCATACGTCAGTATCTCTGAAAGTCCTGGATTTCGCTGCGATCATTAGGGTATTTGAATGTGCAATGACTGTGAACTTAAAGGATCATTATTACATTATAACAGGTAAAATCATGATCCTTTCCATGACACTTCATAGAAGTTTTGTCGCTTGCTTCAGTGAGGCTCCTCAAGATCCCTACCACTATGTAGACCGGAAAAACCTGGTAACTTTTCAATGATTTAGGTACTGAAAAAGGTACACAAATAGGGAGATTGACAAGGTGTATTTCGAATGTAAGTAAGTGCTTAGTTAGAAAAGACCTGTCTCTCTTGCTTTAATTATCAGCCTTGTTAAAGGGAAAAACTGCATCCTGTTTGTACTAAGCAGGTATTTTTAATAATTAAAATAGCTGTAAACTAGTTACTAAAATATTGTCGTACAAAATATAACTAGTGCTCCATCACTAAGAAAGTAGATAATTTTACTGCTTATCACAGGCACATCACCAAAGTATTTTACCAGTGTAAATGTAGAAACATTATATATATTATTCAAAAAACATTTGTGGTATGCAGTATTCAGTTAGAGAGAACTTCACTATTCTCATCTGGTTTTCAAAATGCTTCTTTAAAAAAGGAAAATAATTCTACAATAGTTAATACCAGTGCTCGCTCTTAAATTGGAACTAATATCAAACATGTTTTACTACAGCCTTATTCAGAACGACTGTCTTCATGAATAAGAAAAATCTTTATGGAAACTGGCAATGCTTATTAGACCATATTGACTATGAACACAGGGACAACAGATTAGACTGGATTGAAATAACAATACACATACAGGGTAGTACGTAATAACTGTTAGAGGGGCACATATGGAGGCCTGAACATATGAAAGACGGTGGTAAGCAAATTAGTAATAGCTGAAAGGATGGTTCAAGAAGAACAAAACGAAGAGAAATGAGGCACAAAAGAAAGTAAAAAGACCAGCAGAAGCCATGACGGGAGTGAAGGTGTTTTAAAGTGCTGTTGCATGTGACATTTTAAAATAAACAATTCTTAATTTTGCAAAGCAGAGTATGTTCTATGCACCAAGGAGATGACCGTAAAATGAGATATGCAGCAAAAACACGGTAGCCCTCCAAGCATTGCTGAAAACAGAAAACCCTATGCATTTTACAGCCTCAACATGGTGTATATAAGTTTGGCAGAAATGCATAAATGGTATTATAAGGCAATGCCACTCACTCTGGAGGTGAATGTTAGCAAGCATGGGGGCTTGATGATGATGCTTAGCATTGAATGGAATGTCAAAATAAAAAATTTGGAATTAAAAAGAAATTTGAAAAAGTAACATATATGCACCATGGCATCAGAAAATGACCATAAAATGCAAAAAGGTGATGGAGTGATATGGAACAAACCTTGGAGAAATATCGCATCCTTGCTGCATAAAGGCACCCAGGGAAAACCAAAGGCTGTTAAATATTCCAAACTCATTTGGAGGGTCAGGAGGATTCTGAGGGTCACGTGGTTCTTCACTGCTGTCTTCCAAGTGCCATTCGTAAGGGCTGAATCTGCTGACTAGGAAAAGAACTACGCTGACGCCAATGTAAGCAAAGACTATACACATCCAAATTTCATAAGCCAAAGGATCCAGGAAAGAGAATACGCCCGGTTTAGATTTCTGAGGCTTCTTGATCATGATGGAGATGCCCAAGCTCATAAAGGGTTTGGAAAAGTCTATGACTTCTTCTCGCACCAATGTTATGGTGAGGGGGGCAACAGCTATATCTGCTCTCTGAAAAGGGAAAACAAACCCAAGTTAGTTACAAAACAGTTGCAATATAATCACAATCTAGAGTCTCAGGCTAATGAATCAGATGATAAATTACAAGAGTGAGTAGGAAACATTTTCTTTGCAGCCTATTTTGCAGTCACTGAAGTTAAGGACTACGTGATATTGATAGAAAATCATTAACAAGAAAAATGACAATCAAATCTGTACAAGAGCCTCGCAACAGAGGCAGATAGGTACCACCATGTATTTATGTTTCTATTAAGTCAAAATGGATAAATAAACACTAAGCAAACTGGACAGTGAGATGGCAACTAAAACGATGTCATTTTCTAGTAATGGTCTGTATCCATCCATCTGTCTTGAAGACTTTGGGCAAATTATATGTTTGTCATATCTTAATTTTCTCTTTTCCATTCTTTCAGCAAGTTTTCTTCCCTTACTTCCCTTACTGATTAGTCCAGGATCTTTAAAAGGAACCTAAGAAGTAATCAGACACTGAATTTCAGCTGCATTTGCACACTACCACTCATATACTCCTTCGAAACCTCATTGCAATAAGGGATAGAAGATGGTAAAATAGTGGGGTGATAGGAATCAGACAGCCCATCCTTTCTGTCGTCACTGCAGAACAACAATACAGATTTGTGAGTCCCTGAGAAGTAAATAGCCTGGGTTATCTGAGAAGAATGCAAAGTAGCATTTTTCAGTATAATGTATGCCATCCTGTTTTACAGAACTTAGCTCTACAGATTTATAACAGAGACCATGCTCGGGGGCTGTGTCATCTGGAAGCACAATCTCATGTCATTGCATCTGTCATTCACCAGCATGCTGGTATACCCTGAACCAATACCCTTCCCTTCAGTCAATACATCCTTGTTGGATTCTACTGGAGGGTAAGAATGTGAAGTAAAAAAATTACTTAGCCACCTGATCAAAAATAACATTCCAGAATAGATTTTCATCATATTTAATTGTATCTGTATTTCTATGCCAGAAAGATTCAAGTCATTATGTTTAGATAACCTAACCTTGATTAAGCCAAGTACTCAAGCAGGTGTCAGCATTTGCAATGGAGGGGACTAGAATGTTAAAAAAAGCCCTTTTCATTTAAAAATTGTTGTTATGAGAGTCTGCATACCTACATACACTTTTTTTGTAGTCTTCTATTTTGAACACTCTAACTATTTGTGTTATTGATACTTTTAAAGATGGCCCTTCATTGGTAGTTAAGAATTTCAGAAAGAAAAAATGATTCTTAGGGAAAGTTTAACTTACCAGTACCTAAACCACTGTGCACCTTTTAAATCAGATTTTTGTTTCCCACTAGCAAGTATGTATCTCTTTCTGGTGGAAAAATAAAACCTGATTAAGTAGAAGTTTGAATGAAAGCTAATAGGAAATAAGAAGTGATTAAAATCTGTGCCATGAAATAATTGAATATGCCTTTATGTAAATCTGATGGTGATGTACATGACTCATCAATATCTGATTTGTTCCTCCTCCTAGATGGCTGGTTTGGGTATTTTTTTTTTTTAAGTTTAATAAGCAGAAATGGTGAAGGCTTCTCATAAGGTTAATCTCAGCATCCCACGCTCTGTGCCAGCTGGTGCCCCAGTGGCACTGTGCAGCCATCCCCAAGGCACCTTCTCAGCATTTTAAGACTGAGGCTAATGGCAGACTTGTTGGACTGAGGACTGGCCCTCTACAGCCCTTCCCACAGCAAGCCTCCCTCCGTGAAGTACCCATCTGCACACACGACCTCTCAATTTGCTCCAGCCACTCAGGAATATCTCTCAACAGTTTGTACCGGCACGTGCAACTACAAGTTCACTGCTTGGAATAATCAAATAAACCATGCCTGTGCGCCTAAGGAAGCCATTCGGAAATTCTGGTCCTTGGTGTACCCTCTCACAGTCCCTTTAGACATTCATGCGTGCTAGGACACTGCCTTTCCCCTTGAGTGACAGCGTTCCTCGGGGAGAAAACCCTCACCTGATTTGTGGTCGCTTACTGCAAAAATCTAGCTTAACGTGGCTTGAATACAAGAACTGAAAAGGCTGTCAGCCTTTGGATGCCTGGGTGTTTGCTGGCTTTGCAGATGAATGTGTTCATCACCTAAGTAATAGAGAGACTTGGGGGGACACGGGTAGAGTGTGGTAAAGGGACTGAGTGATGCTGGAACTTGTTCACTGATGAATTCTCCCCAAACATGTATTATTTGTCTTGTAGCTGCTGCTTGTTGAGCTACTGTTAAATATTAGATGCCTGCAGTCATTAATTATGAGATGCACACAGAGCATCAGTTTTAAAGGTAGTCAAGAGTCCACGGCTGGCTGGAAGACTAAGCACTTTGACCATGGCTACTGTATTTCGTGTTGAACTAACGAGGTACTTACAAATTAATCCTTATTAGAGCAAGCTTAACAGATCAGGACTCCTGCAGAGACTTCGCAATGACTCCACGGGAAGTGAAGCTTAGGTGGGAGGCAGGTGCCTTACTGCCTGGCACTTCTGCACAGGCGCAGCCAGCCTTGGAGCAGCTCGTCAAGGCAGGAAAAGGCTGGTTCAGCTATAAGGGCATTTAGTGTCTGTAGCTTTTTCCTGGACTTGGAGAAATTTAATTCTCCCAAAGTAATATTTTAATTGCCAAAGTAGACACGGTGGAGCTCTTCCTAAGTGCTGATGCAGCGTGCAATAAAGTCTGTATCTCCTTCATGAGCAGCTGAGTTCTTGCAGGATATTCCTGTGGGGTCTTTGGGGGGATGAAGCTGATGCTGTGCTGAAGCACAGACAAATCAGTTTTTAAAGGCCTGATTGTTACCACGTCCTCATTCATATCAGACAGTAAGTATTTCTTTCTAAATGGTTTAAAATTGGATTTTAATATTACAAGGGATACAAATATTTATTTTTCTGAAACATTTCTGTCTTCCTGCTTTCCTACCATTTTTGATAGGCGTTCAATATATTGGAAACACCAAGAAAACACCCTCATGTCTTAAATGAACATGGCAGCAATTGTTTTCTGCAGAGAGAACAAGCATGGGTTCAGACACAGGGTCTCGGGAAACCATCAACAACCAGGGCACTGAGAGTGGACCAGCTACAACCCAGCACCCGAGCCTGGCTCCCCACCACTTCCCTCAACAGCAGTTGCACTAGAGAGGTTAAAAACCAGGCGGCTCCTTGCTTATTTATTTAGAGATATAGTATTTGAAATGGAGAGCTTAAGGAGAGCTCTAAGCGCCCTAAAGGATCATTAATAATTGCGGCACAGTTGTGAACTTCCCTCCCTGTTATGGCTGCAGATAAACAGAACCCATAAAAATTGAGCTCGATTAAAAAGAACACAACCACAACCACAAACATGCCCTTCCCAGTGCAGAACTGGAGGGGGATTTAAGTACCTCAACAACTAAGCTTTGCTAATCACTCATGACTAATGGCGTTTCAAACATCATCTTCACTGCATTTGAGCCGGGCGAGAAATGTCATGGATTCCTCTGAGGCTTGTTCTGTCTTTGCCTACTAGTGTGGGAGGGATGGATTTAGAGAGGACATGCAGCACAGAGGCACTACCCACTCTGTTCAAAGCTGACCCCCGGGGGCTGCAAACCTCGAGACTCTTAAGGCGAGGGAGAAAAAAAATAGCAAATGGAAATATC
Organism: Haliaeetus albicilla; assembly: GCF_947461875.1. Lineage (NCBI taxonomy): Eukaryota > Metazoa > Chordata > Aves > Accipitriformes > Accipitridae > Haliaeetus > Haliaeetus albicilla. Next base: position 6,956,786 of record NC_091505.1, read on the forward strand.
CCTCTGCATGGAGAAAGACAAATGATAAGATGTTCCACCTCTATAATCCAAAAGGAGGGATTGAATTCTTTTGCTTACAGACCTAAAGATGAGTCTTCCTGACTTCAAAGCCATGCGCCAGAGACAGCACGAGATACCGGCTACTGTACGTGCTTCTGGTCATTCGTGCTTGCAGAAACGAACAGTTTCTTTGCCAGTGTGTCGCTTCTCAAGAAGTGGGTCTGGGCTATGGTCACTTTGCAAGACCTTTGTGTGACGGGAAGCCAGCCAGCACTCAGCGTACGTGCAGACCGAAGCAGAGGGACACTGCCCGATGTCCATTGGGAGCCAAACCTCCGGGCACCCCAGAAGTGCCGAATGCAGGTACACAGCGGCATCAGGAGAGACCGCGGACTTCTCAGTGCGGTTTGAGGCTTCCAGGTATCAGAAAAGGGTGTCAAAGCAACACATCACCTGCGGTATCTGCTGGCAAAAGCTACCTTGTAAAGAGAGCCCAGTATACCCAAGGATGTCAGGGTGTGTTGAGAGGCCAGGTCATGGGGGCAACGTGTTTTTAACACATTAGCTCACACTTACTTAAAAACAACAGCTGATATCTGACCAGCAACGTGCTGCGCTGAAGTCTTAATGTGTATTAGCTGAGCGGTGTAAAAAGGTATTCAGGTGTTAAAACTGCAGTTGGCCCTGTCTGCCGTAGTTTGTCGACGTTAGGTCCACGCGTGCTTTATGTGGGTGGCCACGGTTCCTTCTGAGGCACGAGCACTGTACGCAGATGGAGAAATTAAGGGTCCATCTGCTTTTTGAGTCGCGGACATACGCGTGCTTCCTCCGTCTGTGCTCGGAGGCAGGTCAGCTGAAGTCTGGGACCACGTCGGCGCGGCTCCGTGCCGGGGCTGCGGTCCGGTGCCACCGCGGCTCAGCGCCTGCCTGGGCAGGGACCCAGCATCTGTCCGTGCGTGTGCAGGATGAGGGTCTGCCCGAGGCGCAGGGCAGCGGCATCGCACGGCTGCCTTTGGGCACCTGAACCTGGGCTTCCCTCCTGTAGAAACCGGGGCAGAGGGGCGAAGGGTGAGCCGCTCCGGCTCACGGCACAGTCAGGCTCTGCCACAGACTAAGAGAGCAGAGGACGTTTTGAGGAGAATTAGGAATCGAGTCGGTCTTCCTCTCCGCTACGATTCAAAGGCTGTATATGCCACCTGTAGTCTTTCTTCTGCCGCTGGGAGAGCCAGCGAGACCACTGCCACGCGAGGCTGGTTAGTTGGCTAAAGGCAGGGAGATGTGTAGGTGGTCTTGCTCTGACAGACTGCAGAGGCTGCCCACGTTCGGGGCACCGCCTGTCCTTTACATCCCTGCTTCGTTCCTTTACGCCATTTTACATATCGCAAGGTTTTTATAAAGACCTTTTTTTTACCTGAGGAGAGTTTTAAAGGCTGTAAGGTCTGGCTGCTCTTCCCACTCCCAAAGCATTTGTAGTTACAATTAAGAACTGTGTAAAACCTCCTGTCAATTAGCTTCAGCGACGTGAAAAGCATCAGGCCCGGGGAGGGAAGGCTTTCCCTGGCTGAACAGTGAAGGAAGAACAGCAGCCTGCTTTAAAAGGGAAAGAAGAAATAGAAGCCTACAGAAAGAGGCTTACCCTACAGAAGAGAAAAGACGATTGTCTAGTGCTCAGCAGCTGGTGGGTACAAAGCCCCGAGCAGCAGCCTGGCGGGGTGTGCGCAGTGGGAGATGCTGCTGCTCATCAGCCCGAGCGAGCGGAGGGCACAGTTGTTAGCGGGTGGATCACTGGAGGACAGCACTTGCCTTGCTGGTTTGCTTTGCTGGTTAGATTTAAATAGTGATTCAGTCTCCCAGACAGAATGATTGAGCTACTTCCCTCTTCTAAAATGTCCAGCAAAAAAGCTTTGCCTATATGCTATTTTTATTCTGTCAGAAATTTCCACTACGCTTTAGAAATTTCTCTTAGTTTTAAAAATAATAGTGCTTGAGTTGGTAGGTTTTTTTCTAGTAGGAAGAATAGTCTTATTTTGACACCATCAGAGTGAAAGAGGAAAATGAAGTTTTTCTTCAGCCTGAACTGACATTTTTTGATTTATGAAAAATCAAATAAATTTCCTTTTTATGTCAAATTTTATTATTAATATTATTACTCCTACTACTACTACCACCATTTGAAAATTGCTAACAAACCACAAGGCCCTGTTAGCTCCTCTCTAACAAGACTTCTGGGTTCTCCTGTCTGAAGCAAAGGAGTTTGGGAATATCTGCTCGGCCAGAACTCCCTGCCTCCAGGGCTGCCATCCCGACGCTGCCAAAGAGCAAGCCCTTCTCTGTAACTAAGCTCATTTGTACAGCCCACTGCAAAGCCACAAGGAAAGGTCCAACAGGGCCAGCTGAGACTCTCCTTGACTTTGGGGGGGCCCTACGGCACAGCAGGCTCTTACACCCTCCAACCAGCCCTGATGCCATATGAGACAGAGGAAGGAGAATTTCTATTGGCAAGTATTTTAGTGTGTCTATCCCCAGGTAACGTGTAACTCTTCCCGTTAGCCTAGTTAATGCAGACCTCTGGCTAGTCTTACAGCGGAGTCAGGGCTGTGCTGGTCAGCCCCAGGACCCGCAGCACGCTGACACAGCCCTGCTGTTGCTCCAAGTACAGCCCAGTGCACACTGAGCCCCCCCCCAGCTTTTCCCCCCTCCTCGCCCTTCGGAGCCCTTCTGGGATGCTCTGGAAGCTGCAATGACCCGGCTGCACTTTCTCTCTTGACTCTACGCTGTATCCCACAGGAAGCAAGAGCGACAGTCACAACAATCTGGCACAAACTAAACATTAATTACAGTTAATTAGGGTTTTGGCATTAAAATGACAAGCCATTCACTTCCTACGACTGTCCTAAGAGCAATTTTAGAGAAGAGTTGTATGCATGGGGCTATGCAAAAAAGGGCACAGTGTTCAAAAAGCATGGTAAGGCTTCCCAGCAGTGCCACGTGGTGGTGAGAAGCTTGTTGGGTCAGGAATATTCTGCATTTGACAAATGACTAGTCATTGTTTATCACTTGAGACAAATGCAATCTAAAAGATTGTGTTTTCTGCCACAGCTCAGTTCAGCTGCTGCATAACTGGTATCAAAACCAATCAGGCCCCTTTTATCCCCCCACGCCTGTCTTCTATACATGCTAATAAAGGCATTTAAAATCTAATCTCCCTCTTGTCTTCCCAAAATGGAATCTAGAAGAGCCAAATATGACAGGCATTTTGCAGACAAGGCTCACAGGGGCATTAGGGGTAACGTACAGTTTTAGCTCCCTAATAGAGTTTTAAGCCCCTGAGAGATAAAGGAAAGTCAGCACGTAAATGAGGAGCTTGCTCCAAATAATTAGCACTTCTAGAGCACTTTTCATCTTCAAAGGGCTTTGCGCACATCCTTGTGAGTGTGGTACACAGCCCCCTCTCAACAGATGGAGAGGGGCCAAGGGTATTTCATGATGTTTGCAAACAGGGCTGGGAAAGGGTCTGGAGGGCTGGTGAGGTTTGTACTTGGAGTTCAGGGACTGTTTTCCCTGCTTACAGAAAGCCAGGTGGATTTCTGTGCACTTGCCAGCTCAGAAGTTCAGCTCGGCAGGACGGGGAGCTAGCTCAGCAGTGCTGGGCTGTAAGCATTAACCTGGGTCACAGTCAAACCTCAAGGGACGCATCTGACCTTTGAATAATTGAGCACTGCAGTGAAGAGGCTTCAGTAACTGAGCTCACAGCATGAGAAGAAGAGCTGTCGGGGGTCAGGGAGGGAAACATTCCTCAATTTTTCATTAATGAGAAAACACAGACGAAAACTGCGCTTCAGAATACAAAGGAACAGACCTTTTTGCAGGGGAAGATGACGATGGCGGGGTGGGTTTGGGGTTGTTTAAAGGTATGGTTTATGGTGCTTGCGAGGCTGGTTTTTGCTGGTGTGGAAAAGTCATAAGTATGGTTGGGTCAAGGGGAAGTTTGATGCTAAGGAGCCTCGTCCCGAGGTGGTGTGGAAAAGGCATCTGCAGCCAACCTGGTTATCATAGAATCACAGAATGGTTTGGGTTGGAGGGGACCTTTAAAGGTCATCTAGTCCAACCCCCCTGCAACGAGCAGGGACATCTTCAACTAGATCAGGTTCCTCAGAGCCCCGACCAACCTGACCTTGAATATTTCCAGGGATGGGGCATCGACCACCTCCCTGGGCAACCTGTGCCAGTGTTTCACCACCCTCACCATAAAAAAATTCTTCCTTAGATCTAGTCTGAATCTACCCTCTTTTACTTTAAAACCATTACCCCTTGTCCCATCGTAACAGGCCCTACTAAAAAGTCTGTCCCCATCTTTCTTATAAGCCCCCTGTAAGTACTTAAAGGCTGCAATAAGGTCTCCCCGGAGCCTTCTCTTCTCCAGGCTGAACAATGCCAACTCTCTCAGCCTGTCCTCACAGGAGAGGTGTTCCAGCCCCCTGATCATTTTTGTGGCCCTTTATCCAGATGGATCTGGCATCACGCAGCAGCCGCACAGGCTAATCTTACTTGGCTCAAGTCCCAGAGGCAGTGGCCCATATCAGACCTTTCCTCCTCTGGTGTAGATGGTCCCTGTGCCCTGGCTGTTAGCAGTAATTTCAGGTTCTCTTTTGTCATGCCTTTTGCCTATGGTATGATTTTTTTTTTCAAGTGAATAAACTGTTTCACTGCTTGTCACTTGCAAATGTATCAAAAGGACCGAATTACAGCTAATACTCTTGATATTTCTTGAACCACACACAGGGAAACGGAGGGTTTAGGTTTCCACTGTAATGTAATTATGCTTGGAACTAAACTAAACCTTTGCTTCAGAGGCCCTCGACGTACTTGTATCCTCTAAGAGAGGTAACACCGGTTTTCCAAATCACATAACTGAGGCACAGGGAGTTCAGAAGATTTGCATAATGTCAAACCTCAATGCAACAGCGAAGTGAAGATATAACCCAGGGGTCCAGACCCCGATTTACTTTCTCTAATCAGTAGATTTCCCTCTCTCCCCTTGCACAACATTAAAAAAACATTGTTGCTTATATAAAGTATTTTGAAGTCAAATAGGCTACCAAGTATATAATAAGGCATCAGGACTCCCTGCTCCAGAATAAGAAAACTTTTGCAAATCTAGCAGTTACTTTGAAAAGACTGGTTCATTTGAAAAGAATTATCTCACCAAACATTTTGCAAGAATGATGATATGTTATTCCAAGGAAATTTTGAGGTGTCTTTTAGAAATTACACTCAGCCATGGAACAAAAGGAGGCAATGGAAATATTCGCTTCTGCTCAGATATTTTTAATAAAGGAAAGCTTGTTAAAAATAAACTGTAAAGAAGATTTGGGCGGAATCACAAATCATCTCATTAGCATTTGGGGAAAAAAAAGCAAAGATGAAATATCAGCTTGTAAAGTCTTTTCTGCAAAGCCAATTTTCTCCCCCTTCCATCTGGTTTATCTGTATTCCAAAATTCTAATTTTCAAAGAAATTTCTAAAATGGCAATTCCGGACTGTTTTTGTTCTTACTAAACAAAGCAGTGTATACCCAATATAGAAATATAAAGAGGAATGCAATGAATTAGACACTTTCTTTTTTTTTGTCTGACAGTTGATTTTTAAAGCCAAACCCTTCTTTTTAAAAAGAAAAAAGACATGGGTGATTTAACACCTGCATTGCTTCTTACCCTGAAGAGCAACCATGGGGCTAACTGAGTGTTTAGTCTCTGGTCAAACACCACTGACACCAGTGATCCAACGAGGGCCACCATCATAGGATGAGACCTTTAACAGGAGGGGCACCCTCCCAGAACTTACAAGACTGACAAAGGAGACATGGCAAATGCAAAAGCAGCATATGAAGGGCAAACTGGAAATTCTGCTGTAGACAAGAATTTGAAATTTGCCCAATGCCACTTCTCAACATTTTGTGGACTCTGATTTGGAGAACAGCAGTAAAAAAGTGACACTTTCCTGCAATGAAACGATTAGAAAAGTAGACTATAAAAATGGCACTACAAAGAAATACCTAGAATTTTAAAGGTGGTATTCAAACAGATGATCTTTATTTTGCAGTTTATTAACTTTGAGCATAACTTTTTATAAAGAACATTAAAATGAAGGTTAAGAGAAACTTACCCCATAGACCAGTTCACCCACCATGCCATTCCATATCTTAGTCTCAGGGTCCCTAGCTCCATATTTCCCATCTCCAACAATTGACAGTTTGTATTTTATTCCAACATGTTTTGCTATTTCAGAAGCTAAGTCTACACAATATCCTTCATATCTCTCATTCCCTTCTAGTTGTTCATGGTTTTTCTTATACATTACATATGGTGATTCCTTTGAAACAAAAGTAAAGATCAAAAGTCTATGAATGTAAAATACAGCTTTAAAACATACAAAATGAGAGCTGTTATTATCCTTTATATTACTGGCAAGTATTTACAATGTTTCCTGTTTTGGTACAGAAATTAGAAAGACAGACTTTTGCAGTTAAAAAATCCTTGGCTGATCCTACAGCCACACATACTATTGATTTTATTCCTAGTATGGACCCATTGAAGACAACAGGACTATTCCACTTCAACAAAGTTACACTTTTGTTTGCAGCATTAGGCCTGATTAGACAGTCAAAAAGCATCACTGTAGTAATAATTCAGGTTTTAGTGTTTAAAGAACTGACATACCCAACACCTGTACCATCAAAATCATTTCCTAAGGCCCCAGTGACCTAAAACGGGGCTCTGATGGGAGATATTTTCAAAGCAGCCTAAGGGAAGCTAGGCTAAAATCCTCAGCAGCAATTTTTGTCACTAAATTCCCTTAGCCTTCTTGGAAAATTCTAGCTGAAGTGCTGATTACATCTCGCTAAATCCATAGGAGTATAAAATACAATGCTTCAGGAAACAGCATAAAATTTGCTCATGCTTAGTAGAACTGTAACAAGCATAAAAGTCACAAACAATACTGTACAGACCACATCTGCTAGAGGCATTGGGACTGACACAGGTGCTGCTGTTTATGCGACACAGGAAGAGCTTTACTCCTTTGGAATTGCATGGGTATAGGTCGCTTTTCACCCAGTGCTACAGCAGTTCCAGTTCTCTACAGGCTTCATTGTGCCACCCTTACTCAGTCCACAGGGGTTGAGTTTACAGGAGCTGTACCTGAGTGAGGGGTGCAAGATTTGACCCTATAGCAGGAAGGCCAGATCCCGCAGTCATTTACATACATGCATAATAACTTCACTTATGTGAGGCGTCTGATTGAGTTCAAGTGTCTGAGAAGCAGCAAAGCGCAGTGTTGAGCTCAGTGAGCTCCTGTGAGTAAACTTATTGATACATACAGAAGTTTGCAGGGTCAAGCCCTCAGTACATCTCAGGAAGATACTGAACTTTTCAGTCACTTGAAGTCACAGAGAATTTAACATTTGCCTTCTGGCAAGGTGTCTAACACACCTCAGGAGCCATGCGTCTTGTTTCCTAAACACAAACACACTAAGAACATAAAACTTACCAAGATGGTAGTGACTACTATAGTTCTGTTCTCCACAGACGAAGTGTCATTAGAGGGCAGTTGATCTAATGCTGGCACAAATCTTTCATATTCATTCCAATAACCAGCCTATAAAAGTGGAGGTTGTTACCTCATTACATATGTTTACAAGGTGCATGAACTTGTAACAGCAACTGTCAAAACGTATGGCTTCATAACTTATTCATGCAACATTTTTGCCATTAAAGGACTACATTAGCTTTAATTTAATCTCCTTAAAGAAACAATGTTCTCAAGCCCACGTGCAAATAAATATAAGCCAAATCTAAGTGAAAATACAAATTAAATTCTCCCTATCTAAATTTGTATCATCATCGTGCCTGTGGACTAAGTTCCCACATACCCACAGCATAAGTATACACCATAGACAGGAAAATAAACTGCACAGCACTCTGAGTAAAATTCTTTGATTTTGTAATTTTTATCTATATTCTGTTGCAGTTTGGACAGTGAGTACAGTCCCTGCAGACATGCCTGAGCGAGCTTTAGAGTAGATGCACAGACATCGTTAGCAATGCAGGCACAGTAGCATTATCTTTGGTACGGGATACAAAACCCTCTGTGAGCATGAGGTGACTATTTGTCAGCTGGCTTGTGCTGACCTTCATGGTGCTGTGGCTACATTGCTATGCTACTACACTAGTTTTTGTATTCCTGTACAACACAGAAGTAAACACTTTTGTCGGCACTGCAAACCTAGCTGAATGGCTGGGCCAGGTCCAGAGGTATTTTGTTATCAAATATGTGCAGAAGAGTTTAAGGAGTCTCAACGGTGACTAAGCAGGTTGGGTACCTATTGGCAGGTGAAATCAGGGGGATTTATGTGCCTCGGCCACACAGATTCTTCTCTCGATACTCCTGAGACCCTGTCTACGTAATTATTTTTGAAAATCTGCCCTAAATTTCTTCTATAATAGGGATCCAGGCAACTATCCCACTTAGGATCTATACTTTATTTAGGAGACAAGGGAATGAGTAGCAAATCCTAATTAAACCCAAACTTATTTTCTGTTAATTTCAGGTTTCTAAAATACACTGGCTCCAGGTTCACTATGGCTCCAAGGGCTGTTAGGGAGAGGGAAAGGAAAGATGGAGAGGAATTAGGAGATAGGGCTGAGCACAGGACCATGGCAGCAGGTATTATGCTTGGCAGTGGAAAAGCTCCAGAAGGGTTTTAAGGGAAAAAGTGTGGGCTGAAGTTGACAGGAAAACCAATGAAGATATTAAGCAGGGCGAGTGGTTTGGTCCAGGAACAGAATAAAACAAGGTTCCTGGGATAGGGAAGACAGCAAGAAGGTGGGGTTTCCTCAGGGCCCTGTTATTACAGTACCTGTGTGGTATTTTTGAGTTTCATTAGTTTGTTGGAGTAAATATTTGTGAAGATGTGAAATCTGGATGCTTATCCTGACACTTACCTTCCGTGATCCAGCGGCTTTCATTTCATACACATCAATTGTGTAATTTGTTCTCCGCCCATAGGTGTCGAACTGGATGTTCCCTGTCATTCCTTGAACTTGCACCTTAAGGGAATAAACAGAAAAAACATTTCAATAAAAGGTTGACTTTATTTTTCCCTGCATTACATTTTGCAGGAACACGCTAGCTCTAGCACAATTTTTGTCTATATAACAGACTTGTAGCACTTTTGACACAGCCAGTTATATTCTTCATAACAAAACCAATCCCAATTCTCTCAGTTTCAGCTGTACGTATTCTTTGTTAGCTAGTACTCAGCTGGTGACTCACTACCGCAGCGAGCTGCATTTAAGTATAAGTGAAATTAGCCCTGCATGTATGTTAAATGTAAGAAAGACTGATTCTACCATGCTGAGTCACGCTGGGTTCACTGATACAGCATGGAGTATCAGTGAGGCACATGCAACAATTCAGTGCCATTAAACCCCTCACAATATGGCACAGAGTGATTTGCGATATGGACCAGAATCCCCTATCATTGCTCGTTCCGGGACGTGCTTTATTTTAAGATCAGTCCCAGTGTAGGAGAAAGGAATGAATGTCTTCTCTGAATGAGCCCAGACAATTGTCTCTACTGCTTATGGAGTTTTGGTCTCAATCTGGATGGATGGGTGTATAGACGGTAAGTCATTATCATTACCTACTCACATGAATCATCTTCAGGGGAAGTATAAAGTACTTCGTTTCAAAGAAAAAATCTTTCTTACTTCCCTGCATGAAACAGTGAGATATTTCCATTTATCACTTATCAACACTGACAAGCTGTCATCTCAGGCAGAAGGGGTAACAGTCTGAAACTTCAGTAGGGGTAAATTAGCTTTAATATTTAGCAAAATGCAGTAGAAGTTACAGGAATAGGTGATGGAAGACTAGTCAAAGGGGAACTGTTCAGGGCTGGTGACTGATCTGCTATTTATGGTTTAGAGGTGGTGCAATCAAACTTGTTATGGTCCACAAGGCTACATAAACCAGCCAAAATTCCTTGGACCCCCAATTATCCAGTGAGCCAAATTCAGACTGACATATAAGGAGTGTGACTTTTTTATCAGTAAGTGGATTTGAATGTTTCTTAAAATAGTTTATATCATTTCAGGGGTCTGGAAGAACATGTGAGTTATGCCTGTCTCCAGAAAGCTGGAGAGGTGAACAGGACTTTGAAAGCCAAATTTGCCCCTGAGAGGTTTTATCAACTGTGGACTGAGCGAAAGTATTTGTAGGGTAGTTGACATCTAACTTGCAGCCAGATGTGAGCTGCTGTGCCCGCTTTTGGCACTTGCTGGCAGCCGTCTGGTTACCTTAGCACAGCAGTGACTGTACTTCTCAGCAGAGCTTGTTAAGCTGGCTTCATCCTGATGCGTATTGAGACACGAGTGTTGTGCACTTGACACCTTTTGACTTCAAATTTAATTTGTTTCTATCTTTGGTGGGGAAACTCAGCACTTTTCAAAATCTGGCTGCACCGAGGCAGGAAGACTCACCAGGACTCAGAATGCTTCTGGTAGCAGCATGCGGAGGCAATCACAAGTGGAGTCACTATTTATAACTGCCCAGAGCTGTTCAGGTAAACTGTCTGCCACTGATCTGCTGTCTTAGAATCAGCTTTAGAAATACAGACATGCACAGTTTTCAAGGCTGTAGGGAAGCAGACTCAGGTAATGCCTATTTCCCTTTTGCCAGCAGGATGACTACAGTGTGGCACTGAACCTTCTGCTGGCACAGGATATTTCATGGATGTCTTGGAAAAAATATTCTTATCTGCGTTGTTGCTACAGAGGGGAGAGGAAACACTGTTAAATCAAAGTTTTCTTCCTGAAGCAAAGATTCAAGATCATTGTCTGAATAGAGGGAGAGAGCATGACGGACAGGATGGGGTCTGGAAGGCAGTGTGGGATGATCTTGGGCAGCACTTGTTGGAGGTGTATGTAAACCTCCCTTAGATGACTTCGAACACCTAAAACAACACAAGGCAACTGGCTGAAAGCCAAACTTCTGCATTTTTTGCCGGTCGTCAGTTTGGCTTTGTTTATCTTATGAATTACATTCTTTAAATAAATTCCCCTGAATAAGGGAGTGTCTTGTAGCTGTGTTGGTTTTCTTTGTTGACATTAATACCTCATATCTCATTCAGAGGAGTTTTATGTTTTGCTTGTAATTAAGTTCAAATGGACAGTACAAATTCTTTAACTATTGTGAAGGTTGAATTTAATTAACTTCTCTTCAGAAGTGTGTAATGCTACATTAATAAATGTGCAGTTAGGGTGTTTGCTAGGAAGTGACATAATGGCATAAAAAGAGCTCTGGCAATGTGAGACTGAACAATCTCTCTGACTCTTAAGAATGATATAATCTGATTATAACTCCTTATAACCTTCTGATATAATCTTTCCAATTTGGTAATTGAGAAAAAGCAGTAATTCAGCTAAGTGTATGAAGTCTGACCTAGCATTTGTTTATACCTAACATGGGCTTAATTCTGATCTTACTCAGTCCAGTTCTATGCCTGCATTAATGGAATCAGCTCTAACAGGTCTGTTTTAGAGTTACATGAGCCCGATCAAAAGCAGACCATATCCTTGTCTCTTGTATATACAACGTTATCCAATTTTTCCTGTTGTCACTTGCTTTAACACACATAGCAGTCTAAAAAGAGTTAAAAATCAACAAAATTAGAGACATAAGTGAGGTAGGATCCCATGCAGTAACTAGTGTTAGGGATAAAAATAGGCCATGCAGAAGGTAATCAGGCTGAGCGCAAAGTTACGCCAGGAATCAGAACTGGTTTGAGGCTAAACTGTGTCAAGGTTCAGGCTGGTGCTGAAATCCAGCAGTATTGCTATGACTGACAACATTTTTTCCACTGCTTTAAACCAATCTGAGTTGACTTTTTACTGGCAAATTATCAAAATTGCACGTATGTGTTTAAGTCCATGAATACCCATATCCCTGCAAGATTTACAATACACATGCCGAGGGCCCAGTCTAGTTCTGTTAGTCAGATTTGCAGCCTCAGCCTGACTTTAGAAACTCGCAATACATCTTTGTTTGCAAAGTGGCTCATACTCACTCTCACGGGAATCCTGGGTGTTACAGGAGAGTCAGATTGTAGGTGCCCTGGTGTGGACAAGCAGGCAGCTGCTGCACCAGGGCCAGAGGAATGTAATTTTAGCCAAAGTTTTGAGAGCTAATTTGCTATGCCTTGCCCTCTATCGAATATATTTTAGCCATCCTTTGGAGTTTGTCATTAAGTTTGTTTTTTCTTTCTTTCTTTTTTTTTTTTTTTCCTGAGGAGCTGCAGCTGCTTGTGTGAATACAGAAACTGTGTCTACACGGAGTAGGGCACAAGTTCAGTCCCAGCAGAATTGCTGCTGTTGTGGAATACACAGATTCATTAGCTGGTATGTTTGCCCTTACCATTTTCAGCGCTCTTTCTATATCAATTCCTTGGCTCCATGGTACTGCAGGGTTAGCCAGGCAGTCTCCAGCACTACCTCTCCTGGACACATCCACACGCTGTCTTCGGAGGTAACGGAAAGCCTCTGCTATGACTAGGACTGCATCATGGGTCAGTGCAGACGTATACTAAAATTGATGCAAATAAAATATGGTGATAAACTGCAGTCTTAGAATTGCCCCAGGTTTATCAGGTCTAGTCCTTCTCTTTATTAAAATACTCTTAGAAGAATCATGCTTGAAAGTCCTTTTGCTTGCTCTCTGTCTTGCCGCAGATGCTTTATGTAGTTTAACAATTCCATTTATTTCAATTAACAAATTAAAAATATTTTCCTTTTGTATAGCATATAGCAGCAAAAAAACAAAACCAGCTTATAGTTGCATAAAGTTTAAATTTAATTGGAAGCTTGCTCATCTAAATGAGGTCACTATAAAAGTCTGCAATTCCATGCTGGCCCATACTGCTACCAATAGCAAAGAAGAGCTCATATTTAGTTTTTGCTTGGAGTATTCTTTTTCTTTCTAACAAGATTGCCAAGACAGAGAGTTTTGAAATGAAGTTAGCATAAATCATTTCTGTTTGGACCACAGTCATGATTACGTAGCATCTGTGGCAAGGAATAGATCAGATTCCTTTTCTTAGAAGACAGCTATACAAGCAAGTAATGACAAAATGCACTTTAGGCATTACATCTCCTTGGTAATTGCCCATCTGCCTTCTCTTACTCCACAGTAAATCTGAGGAAGGTGGTAAGCTTTGTGTAGCAGCAACTCTTCAGCAAAAACCCCAGACTTGTTCATGTTGCCGTCAACTTCATCCATTGCTTGTCATAAATATCTAGTGATGTCCCCCAATGCTATAAATTTAGTATCACCTACAAAATATCATGGAGGTGTTTTTTTCACTTTTCTCCCACATTTATGTGTTTGTCTCAAAGTTCTTTCCTCCTAGAATGGCCCAGGCTTTGCATATGACATCACTGGTTTTCACTGGCATTACAGCGTAACTATAATTTAGGGGTCTGTGCACAGGAGACCATTTCAACATGCACATACTTGGAGCAAGTGAATGTGCTCAGTGTGTAAGACCAGATTTCAAACCCCTTGTAACTGAACCATTGTATTTCCACAGTGTTTGTAAGAGAATGAAGAGAAGAAAAAAAAAAGGATTTAAAGGGTATCTGCATGTACCAGTGCGCCTGCCCTTCTTTTGCCTGTCTGTGATACCGTAGAGCTCCTGGCTCCCAATGAACCTAACGCTGGAATTAGTGCCAGAAAACATGCTGCCCATGCGTGAATTAGAAAGGCGAAAATCCAAGTTTCAACGGCACGTTCAGCTGTTCTCTTTGTGGATAAGACTTATTAAATTCAGAAGAATCAATTCTATTCTGTAGGGCAGAATAGCACAATTGGTGGTCTGTATTTCTAAAAAATGTGTATTAGCTTATTGCAAGCTCTTCAGTTTGATATAAAGCCTTAGGAAATCTGCACAGAATGAGGCATGTCTGCACGTGCAGATTGAGAGAATCATATCTGATAAAAAAGAGTGCAAAGGTAGGATTGTGAGGGTTATACAGCAGCCATTCTTACTGAGTTTTAAACGACAGCAGTTTACAAACTCTTACTATGTGTCGGGGGGTGGTTCCTGCTCTGCCTGTATCCAGGTACAGGTGCTCTTTTGATCCTGGCCACCTTTACCTCTTCCTGTGATGCTTTGCAGTGATCACCCTCGCCTCTTTTAGTAAGTTAACAAAGGTTATATGTCACATTCCACACCACAATACAGAATCAGAGAGTAATTTTAAGGTATTTGTTCTTGTATTAAAAAAATCTTGTAATAGCTGTCCAATCTAGCACTACATAAAACTTACACGCTGATAATTTTTTCAGCAGACTGCGTCAATTGTCAGTAACCTTAATGCAGTCCCTTCCAAGTCATGCCAAGAGAGCTATCTAATTTTCTACTTTATTTGAATTCTACTTATAAATGCATGAGCATGCAAAGAGAAAAAAGAGAGAGAGAAGGGAAAGGCTGATAAAATACAGAATAAATTAAACATCAGGCCTTTAATCTCTAGGCAATTTTATTTCCTAATCAAAAATATTGTACATCAATTTTTTAAGTATGCTTTTTGTCTGATTGACAAATACTGTGTGCATTTCTATAATGAGCAGTACATTTGTGGAAAGGTAATGTAATCTTTGTGTTTGTACCATATACTTAAGATTCTTTTTTAAGGATGGAGAATAATTTTTCCCTCGAGGTAAATTGCTTTCAAGTGGAACAAAATCTTCCCAGGTTAACTTTATATATTTCAGAGCTTTTAAGATTAGTATGATACTTATCTTCACTTCTGCATCACTGCCAGAAAGCTTTAGAAAGCAGGCCTAGGTCCTAATCAACAGGGAACAATACACTAATCTGAGTTTTGTGGGCCTCTGTTTGCCTTTCTCTGCCTCCTCTGAAACGCCAGCAAGGCTGTGGGATGGTATGGGCTTATGGTAGTTTTCCTTCCGCACAGAAAACACATGATCCCACGGGTGGGAGAGTATGCCTCCGAATGGCATCGGCGTTCTGGCAGCAGAAACTCGTAACTGGTTCCCATTCTGTCTGTAGTCCAACTCCAGTTCATTGGAGCAATTTTGAATTCCAAATCTGTTCATCAATTTGCATGTGTCCCTCCCAAATCAAGCAGGAAAGACATGAATTGACTCCTCATGGCTGTGGTTCTTAGATAGGTCTGGCTTCCCTGAGGCAGTCAGTATACATGACGTGGAGGACTGTCACTCCCAGGAGTGGCAGAAATTAAGGTCCTCTCAGCCACCACCAGTCCTAGGTTTTATTCAATTATGCGAAAAAGAACAGGCCTCACCAAAAGAGGAAGAGAAAGAAGGAATGTGATAGGAATATGAATAATATGCAGTGGTCCTAGAAGATTTTATGACTTCCACCACTGGACTGGGTATCCTTGATGCACTTCTCAATTAGACATTGAATAGCGTCCCCCTCTACTATAGAGATGCTGAGGCAGAAAAAAATCTGGGGAAGATATTAACAGGTTGCGAGTCTCCTAATAACAGTAGCCTTTAGTTCACCTATCTATGACAGTTTCAGTGAACCTGGGACTTTCATTTAAAAAAATCCGGAAAATTTTATTGGTTGCAGATATAATACCCAGAGTGTTTAAGTAAAGGACAGTGGTGCAAAATGCAGGGTTAGATTATGAGGGCAACTGTCAGCAGTGACTGGGAGGTGGCAGTGGCTCCTCAGTGAATCCAGAGCTACTTTATTTTGCACATGAAATTCTCTATTAGCATTAAAATGGACTAGTAACCCACAGTTTGCATCTAAAACCCAACCTAACTAGCCCACTCACCCACTCCAAGACTAACTCAAGAAGTTCAAGTTAAAAGTTTTTCATCCGCTGCACAATGACAGGATTTGCAAGACCAAGCCTTTGCCTCTGAGGAACTCCCACCCCAGTGGGCACTTGTGTCCCACTAACAGCCTCTGCCTCTTTCTGTCTTCTGGAAGGGCACTGAATGTTGCAACATACTCTCATCAGGGATCTGTATCATACACATGCACACACCTGGGGTTAAAAAAACAGAAATAATTGTTAAAAGCAACTCATATAGTCTCCATCATTGTCAGGGTAAAATAAATACCTTTAACGGTGAGTTTTTGGCTTCTGGGAATTCCCTTTCATCGAGCCTCACCCAGCGTTGTAGAAACTGTTGAACCATTGGGTTTTCATTATTAACAATCTGGAATCCAGTAACGTTGGCACCTCCGTGCATTACTCTCTCCAGAACAATGTCTGTGAAACCCTTGGAGGACACATGTAGAAAACAAGAGTCATTGCCATCCAAAGTCCCTTTTCTTTGGCTCAGTTTTACAAGCATAGCATAAATGAAACAGATTAGTTTCCCTCTTCTTAGCTGACAATATTCTACCAAGGAGACAATTACTATCACAGTTGGGATTGTGGTAGCAGCATAAAATAGAATTTAAAATATCTTCTTGTTCAGACCTTTGCGATAGAAAACTGCCCTGTTGTGTTGTGGCAATGTGGTATGTAATATTCACTGGTCAGAAAGAAAACAGTAGGGAAACTTGAAGTACTATTTCCTCTTTTCTTCTCATCATGGTGAGAACTGGTCAAAGACCTCAATCCCATTTGTACAGCAATTGTGCACAAAGGTCCAGCACTGGGAGCAGAAAACCACTTAACACCCATATTGTTCTGCGGAGGCAAAGCGCACACTTTCTTGCTACTTAACATTTCACTTGCAAACAGAACGGTATGATTCTCTCCCACTCTGTTGTTATTTATACCTGAGGCAGTAAATTGGTGTCTTTTTGATTAGCATGACTTGATTGCAGTCATGTTTATCTGAATGTCAATGGTTACACATGCTAAAAGGTAATCCAGAATAAGAAGCCCTGTATTTCTATGCACTCGCTAATCAGTGAGATCATGACTGGTTCTTATAATGCAAAATGACACATCTTAAAGTAATACAGTATTTATACTAAATAAGGATATTTTAAAAATTTGTTTTTTTCTGCTTTAATCACACCCAAACATGGATGCAGAGAATCTTCTACTAAGTGGGATTGCTAATTTGAAAGTGAGTTTTGGAAAAACATTTTTCCACTCACAGTAGAAACAGAACCCAAAAATTAGTCTTGCTGCAGGATCTATTACAATATAACACTTTTTCTAAGGAACTCTAGCAGATGGTGTTTCAAAGGCATCATAAACATCCCTGAAAGTCGATTTTAGAATCCAGAAGAAGCTCCAATACAGATAAAAATGTACTGTCTTGTCCTAGTAGGTCAACACATACACAGGCACCACTCTACACTCTGAAATACAAAAGAACAGCTAAACAGCCTGGGTGGTTTACTTGATGGAATTGTTCTAATTTGCAGCTTTTTACCACTTATTTATACACAAATATGCTACAATTATTTTTCCTGGAGTGCTTAAATTTCAAATATGTTACATAGAAGATTATGGTTATCAAGTGTCTTATTTATGAGGATACGAGCTAGTGGAAAACATATAATTGAATTATTATTTTAAAATCAGTAGAGGATATGAGCTGCTTAGACAAAAGAAAGACCATAATTGAGTACAAATGACTATAACATACCAGTTCTAGTATTTACTGAAGCAATTTCTCAAAATCCAAGAACTCATCCATGCACTTCCTCTTTTGCTGATTAAAGTTGCCACAATCTGAACAGAATATATTACCCTCTAAAACTTAGCTATACTTCTAATGAAGAAAAGTTCTTACCAGGTTAGCTAACATGTAGTGATAGCCTCTAGAATGTTTGCCGAGGATTACAACCTGTGTGAAGAAAAAAGTTACGTATTATTCAGTTGTAAAAGGATGGCTCTTAACTAGTGGAAAACAGCTGGAGTATGAACATTTTGGTAATCCTCTATGCCCAATCTATGGGCAGCAGGAGTATTACAGATCTGTGGCTTTACAGACGTGATGCAGTCCTTTGTGTTTTTAAAACACACAGGCAGAGTACAAAGCAGAGGAACTCCCAAGGCTGACAAGACTCCGCTTGCAGAGAGACCTCGCCTGGCAAACTCACCTTCGTGATCAGTGTCTCCCCTGCTGACCAGGTCAATGTTAGTTATGAGTTCAAGTATTTCTGCTCTGAAATGAGGTAACGCTATATCTACCCACTCAGTAAACTCCTGTTTACTTTGCTCCTTCTTTGTGGAGTGTATGAGAGGTGGGTGACACAGCCCAGCCACTCATGATGTTTATTAAACCGTACCAGCACAGCAGGGCTCAGTAGGCTCCAGGTCGTTCAGGGGGTTTCCTGTGATGAGAACTCTGGCCAAGCCTTGTCATACATGAATGCTTAAAGTTAAATTCCTAAAGTTATAAGCAGTGACCTTCATTGCCTTTTGACAGCTTTCAAAAGGCCTGAAAACTTGTTGCTTCCAGTGCATCTAAATGGACACATCTGACCTTACATCTTTAGCCAAAATTTATACCAAATGTGATGTTGCACATTCCACTAAACCAACATCTCCTGCCCTTCCTGACCCCACTTGGGCAACTCTCTGTACAAACGGAGTCATTAAATGGAATGGCTAAGACACAAAAAAGCAGCAGGATGAACTGAGCAGCTGGATTCTGTAAGGGTAACGGGGAGGAGTGGAGGCAGCACTGTTGGGCAAGCCTGAACTCTGCCACCCTGTGTGCTCATCCCCACTCCAGCAGTACTGTGCTTTTGCAGAAAGGAGGAAAAACACAGTTCCCATGTCTATGCAGCTGGCTGCCAGCTCACCAGCAATACCCCTTGTGCAAGATTATGCCACTGCACTTAGCACTACTCTCCTGCCTAGAGATTATCATCTCGGTAACATCCATCCAGTCCCACAGCTATCAGGCGGAACAATGTCCAGCAGTAAGAATTTAATTAATGGTTGTGGTGATTACGTGTGTGTCAGGGCAGAATCAAACTTATCCAGACTTGCTGGGTTAAACTAAGAGAAGTTAAAAATAGCAAACGTAATGCTGGCGATACACCACAGCTGTATCACTGACCATACCCTACGAGCAGCTCAAGTGAAGAGATGATGCTTTTTGATAGAGAACCATATGAAAATCTATACATACTATACTAACGTACTTCTCCATGGTCACAGATAAACACTCCAAATGTCACACTCTAAAAGACATCTTTTCAACATGACCACTTACGTCTTTGCTAAAAACAGATGACATTTGAGTCATTTACTTTAGATATACTGCTGAGCCTGTTGAAGTTCTTGATTAAATTATTAAGTTCCCAATTGCCTCTTTGGGTTGTCTTGTCCTTAATAGATGCCATTTCTTTTAAATTCACATTTAATTCTGTAGGAATTTGCATACTTCCAGCAGTCTGAAAATAAACTGCTGTTCAGGTCCTCTTGAGAACTGTATGTACACTCTGTTGGTAAAAAGCATCTGCTTTCCTACACTCACATTTGTTTTCTATGGAAATGTGCAGGCTTCCTTCAGATCATCTGGTGTGCATGCTATTTGCATACTGAATTCTCTGTATGTTTTAACTTCACCTTAAAGGCAGCGATTTACTTTTAAAAGGTTAGAGACAAAGAACTTATTTAACAACAACACTCCTTTTTGTCGTTTTAACCTTAATAACAAATAAGAAAGCTTTTACATTTCTATCCAGAAATGTGTTTATTAAAGAGAAAAATACCATGACAGATGAAATCAGAGGCTGTAAGAAAAACATACGTGGAGCTGCTACAGGCATCAGGAGCAATACTGCAAATAGGAAATGTAGGACTCATTAGCATAGATCAGACTCAACTTCCATCTCATCTGTTGTCATGCCTCCAAAATGACCAGAAATAATTCTGTTTAGTCCCTTAGAGAGGTCCAACATACTACAGTCAAGCTTTAAGTCATAAAGGATATTTCAGAAGTGACCTGCCAGTATTTCTACTCACACAATCAACCATGTTAGTTCATAATTATTTAACCGGATCTCAACAATGTTTTTAAAATTCACTACACACGCTGTCCTAAATCTTAACAAGCACAACTCGCCTCCTCCCTCACTTTCCACCCTCTATCAACTGCCCAGCATCTTGAATGGATTAGCGAGCCCAGCAGAAACAATCACAGACATCGGTGTTACTCTTAGGGGAGCAAAGGGATGGATAAAGATTTTTTATGAAGAAGGAAAACAGGAGTATAACAAATAAATCTCATCAACTGCTTATATATTGTGAAGCTTATATAGAAAGTGGGATATTGAATAGTGGTGGTGAATAGAAAGCCAGGATTACAGGACAAGGATTTCACAGAGCTACATGTCTTTGGTAAGTTGCACTTCCGAGACTTAATATTGCTTTCACCTTGACTGAAAGAAAAGCTTATAAGATTTTATACTGAACAAAGGAGGAGGGGAAAAAAAATGGCTGGAAACTATCATGAATAATTCAGACTTCTGATCCCACATAATTCTTGCCTTGTAGATAAAAAGATCATAATGTCAGGTTTGATACTGAATCAAATAAAGTTTGTATTTTTAATTAACTCTTCGGATATTTCCAATGAATTAAGAGAAAATCTAGAGGGAACATAATTAAAATGTAACTGGGTTTAAAAGAAAAGTAAAATCTGCTGGCCAGCACCAGGCTTACTGGAAGTACAGACCTATATGCCAGATTTGAGAAATGAAGTCAGCATTGCCAATTTTAGTTTTTCATTTGCCTGGGGAAGTTACTTTTTGAATGAAAGCATAAAGACAACTTCATTTCCACTGCGTCAGTCATCGTGATAATAAATAGGCAACTACAAATTTTTTTGCCTTAGTTTTTACATTTTTCTTACAGTTTTGGAAGATAGCATTGTAGAGATTAACTGGCTAGTATTACATTGGTATGGAGCATCGTGATATTTCTAAAGCAGTAATGATGATTCTCTCATGATGTAGCTCAAAGGCTACACAACACCTAAGAGGAAGGGCAGTGAAGAGGAAGCAAAATAACTTCAACACTAACCTCACAATTAACTCCATTACCTTTTGACTTATTCCCTACTCAAATTACAACCACGGCTAGTTCCTGGTCTAGAACATGGATCTGGGATTTTTGGCCATGAAAATTAAATGTTGGAGTTAAGGGGGAAGGCAACATTACAAGGAGACTCTTGAACTCTTAGATGAAAGTCAAGGCAGGGAAGCCATTTTAAACAGTAGTGACTGAGACAGATCCGGGGGTTTTGCTGGAGTATTTCTCCAAGGACTTGACAAGGAACTAGAATGGTAAGAACAGAGTGTAGAGGTAAACAGTAATAACAGACTGGAGGCAAGGAAAGAATGGGCTAACACAAGACAAGACTGTGGGCTCAAGAGAAATCAAGCAGTGGAAGAATAGTGCAGGTTTGGTAGGTGGGACTGAGCAGTCATATTTTGTCTTTTAAAAATATCAATGGTTTGTCTCTGATTCATAAAAGGGAAAGAGAATTTTTCTTTCACGGATGGAGGAAGTCACAAAACAGGTGAGGCTGGCAGGGACCTGCAGAGATTGTCTATTCCAACCCCCTAGCTCAAAGCAGGGGCAGCTCGAGCAGGCTGCTCAGGATGGTGTCCAGTCAGGTTTTGAATATCCCCAAAGACAGAGATTCCACAAGCTCTTTGGGCAGCCAGTTTCAGTGTCTGACCACTCTCACAGTAAAAATGATTTTCTTATGTTTAAACAGAATCTCCTGCATTTCAGTTTGTGCCCTTGCCTCTTGTCTTGCCACTGGGCATCGCTGAGACTCTGAAACTCAGTGAGACTCTCCGAGAAGAGTCTGGCTCCATCTTCTTCATTCCTTCCCATCAGGCACTTGCAGACAGTGTTAATATTCCCCCTGAGCGTCCTCCTCTCCAGGCTACACAACCCAAGTTCTCTCAGCCTTTCCTTGTATGTCAGATGCTCCAGTCCCTTAATCGTCGTAGGGGCCCTTCATTAGACTTGCTCGAGGACATCCATGTCTCTCCTGTCCTAGTCAGCCCAGAACTGTACACGGCACTTCAGATGCTGCCTCACCAGCGCTGAGTAGAGGGGAAGGATCACCTCTATTGACCTGCTGACCGTGCTAATCCTACGCAGCCCAGGAGGCTGTTGGCCGCCTTTGCTGTGAGAGTGCGGTGCTGGCTTCTGCTCAACTTGTCTGCCAGGACTCCAAGGTCCTTCTCTGCAGAGCTGCTTTCCAGCCAGGAATTCTCTACCCGGTCTGTCCTGGCGCATGGGGTTATTCTTCCCCAGGTGCAGGGCTTTGCATTTCCCTTCGTTGAACTTCATGAGGTTCCTCTCTGGCCTCTTCACCAGCCTGTCAAAGTATTGCAGCACAACCACCCGGTGTATCAAACACTCCTCCTAATTTGGTATCATCTGCAAACTTGCTGAGAGTGCACTCCATCCCATAACCTTCAGATCATTAATAGAGAGGTTAAACAGTATTAGCTCCAGTACCCTTAGGGTACTCCAAATAGTAACTAGCCTCCAGCTGGCCTTTGTGTTGCTGATCACAACCCTCCAAGCCCAGCAGCTCAGTCACTTTTAAATCCACCTTACTGCCTCTGTGGGCTTTGATTTTAGAGAGTCATTGAAAAATACAAGCTAAGAGGATACGCTTGCACTTTTACCTAGAGAAGTAGCTATCACGATTTTGGCAGCTGTGAAAAGAAAACTACCATGTCCAATTAATACCTGCTTGGAGCTCATCTTCCCTTCATTTGAATCCATTGCCATCTGGTCAGTTTAGTCTGTTTAATCAAAGTTATTTATCATCCTTTATTTACAAATGAAAAAAGAAAGAAAAAAATTAGATCACAAGAGTACAGACTACCTCATCTACAGCTCAAATCCCTGATATTTTATGAGTCTATTAGATCTTTCCATAACATAAAATACTGATGCTGACAGGCAGTATTGCCACAAAGAAGGTCTAAAGATTTTTACTGTGCTTTTCATACCTGACAAGTGGCAGAAATATGCCACTTAACTGGAATGACAGGCAGAGATCTGACCTGCTGTAATGTGTCTTTCCATTTCGACCATATCTGGGAACAATGAGGCAGTTTAACTCTAGAAGTCTTCTTTCCCAGGTTTTAAAAAGACAGCAAGAAGAATGAGATTTCCTATAAGCTCAGAGTAAAAAAGGATTTTGTTGTCTTTGTTCAGTTTTCATGCGTTAATATGGGTTCCACTTTTGCAAAAAGCCCACATTTAACTTCAAGCATTTCTACTGATTTTTAAGTATACTTGTAAGTTTCCGAGGACAGGAGAGCTTAGCTACCTCCAGTTGAGCAGTAATGTGCCTTTACACCTTGCTATAGAAATACAATTATGACACCTTTGCCTTCAAAGCAGTGTACAAATGCCAGAAGTGATGGCATGATTCGTTCTTCTCAGCAGCAAACAAGCAAAACAGAGAAACGGACTCAGGTCTAAAAAAATTTCAACAGCATCGTCAGGATCAGCTATCAGTGTTGATTGCACTTTGTGGGAACAGCACGGCTATCAAGCACAGCAACAACCGTCTGGCGAGACTAAATTGTTGTGGAGAACACTTTTCTCTCCTGGGTATCAGGTCAGGTGTTTTCTAGTTTCTATCCCTATTCATACCATTTCTGTTCTGAGGATGAGAGTTACTTAAAGCTTATCCCAGATCTGAGCAGCTCCTACCCGATACTGGATTGAACGACTGAAAACTTGTGCCCTGTGATGCAGCACCCTATTGGACCAGTGGCACTGGCTAATTTGGTTTTCAGGACACACTTAAGAAAGGAGAGGAACAGAGTATCGGGGTGACAATCCAAGTCGTTCAATAAAAGCTGAAGCCAAGCCCCGCAAAGTTCTCGTCGGTGCATTAGCAAGGATGTTCAGCTTATCTTGAGTGGTATCTCTGCTCTGTTTCTACCACTCAAGGAAAGGAGAAACTGAAGAAGCCCTTCAGCTGGAAAAGAGAGTCCTCTCCCTGGCCTCCCTCCCGCTTCCGAAGGCCCTCGCCGCGGTGGGGGAGCTGCCGGTGGGACTTGCAGCCACGGCACTTCAGTTCTCCGGGGTCACTGCGCTGTTGACAGCAACGTACTTACCTTCTACAGCGTTACCGCGTGAGTAAAGGTGCAATAGGATCTGACAGCCATACATAATCATTCCTCGCTATGTTTACTTCGCACAGGTCACCCCTTGTCATGTAAATTTTCCAGATAGGAGTAGGATAAATAGGAGAACAGAAAATAAAAGCTCTCCTGAAATGTGAACAGGATTTTCCTCATCTAATCAGATGCCACAGTAAAAATAAGATCCCTTATAACCTCAGCAGATCCATCTTTCCGTAAGTCTGTAGAGCCCACTCCCCTGTTTCCCAATTTACAAACAAGCTCCTGCAGAAAGAGCGAGTTCCCTTTGAAGATTGTAAACACTAGACAAGACTCAATCTTCCCTCAGTAAATTCACAAAAAATTGCTTTTTTGGTGTCACGATTTTGTCTCTTTCTATCATACCACCACCCCCAGCACCAATACATGACGTTCCAAAGGAAGCGCAGTCCTGTGGTGGCAAAAGATACGTCAAACTAGTGCTGGTCTGTCACAGCCAAACAGGTGATACTTGTCCTGCCTTTAATTCCACGGAAATAAAGCCATTTCCACGTTCGGTAGAAGCGGCTTTCCTCATACAAAGGGTCAAAACCTCATGACTGTAATTGTAGTGCAAACCAGGGAAGGAGATTTATTTCTTCACTTAGTATTAATGGGATGGGAATCTGGCTACCAGGGGTTGTGATGCTGCTGTAAAATATGCAGTAAACAATGATTTCATTTATATGAAGAATGAGTACTATATTAAATTTGAGTTAAATATTAAATGAAGACTGTATTAAATATTAAGATGAAGATTCCACACACGTATTATTTGTTACAGATAAAAATAACTGCATATATAGTTGAGATTAATTCATCCACCATTTCAGAGGCATCATGTCCTTTAGGGAATTTCACAAATCCATACACAGTCCCAGTTGCTGGATTTCGTATTTTTGTGCAGTATATGGACCTAAGAATTCTCCTTCCATGCAACTCTGCCACCTTAGACATTTGTGACTACACCTCATAACCAAAATCCTACTTTCCTATATAGCACAGTATCAAGATCATTTGTTTGGGCTTATAAAACATTCTTCAAACAGCTTGTGGCTCTTCTGCAATGTATCTCTCATGGGAGATAATCTCCCAGAGAACAGGAAGCTCCTAGAAGAAGGGGACAGAAATGCACATATTGGAAACAGGGATCTGAGATGCCTCTGAAGTATTTTATTAAAGTTTTCCCCCTCTGGCCCCCTTCTTGTGCCCTTCTCTCCCTTGCCTCTCTCCTTGATGATAGTCACATCAAGAGTGAAATTTTACTTCTAGGCCATCTCCAGATAGATGGTGGTTGTGCATGTTAGTCCTTGGAAGGTAATTAAATGCAACATCTGAAAGCTGTATTGTACTTTGTTCTCCCTCCATATGGCTAAACTTTCTTTTCCCATAACTAATCTGACATTTGCTGATTGAAGATTGTGTAGTGGAATATGCATTAAATTTGTACATAGAAGGTTACATTGGAAATTACTTAGGAAAAAAATTACAACTGCAACGTAGGTTCTGAGGGCATGATACTTTCTCCTCATTTCTTTCAGTGTGATGACAAAGTTTTCTGTGAATTTTCTTTGCCCTGAAACAATTTTCCTAAATTCATTTTCCTTTGTGTGACTTAGCAATATTGTCAGATTAACTAATCTGTTGGCACGGTTATTGTTAAAGGACATATTCTACTGCAAAACATCAGACCCTGGAGGACACTGAGATGAAGAGTTTTATGATCCCTGGTAACTGACATTCATAATCACAATTATTTACTCTGTAAGCCGAAGAAAATTCATTAAATAAACTTTTCTTTATATCAAAATCTCTTCTTTGTTTAGACAGATGAGAACAGTGTTATATCTCTCAGGACTGCATCTCTCTTCACAAGTCATGTCCTTCAATACAAAGACCTTCATATCAAAATCCATCAAAACTTAAGCTACCCTTCATCACTTGAAGCTATTTCACTAAAACCAAGATCAGATATAGGGGGCTGTTACAATCATAACAAAAATTCTTTGTAGCGTATGAAAGGGATACTCAAAATTGCCAAGACCTTTGCCCCTTATTTTGCCAAGATATTCCCAAGAGAAGATACTTGTTCCCAGAGAGCTTCCTTGAAGAGATATGTTGTAGAAATTTTTAATTAGTGAATTCTTTAGCTTCTTGAGTGAGATTAATAAAGTAAAAATCCAGTTGTGTTCTAGAGGAAATTGTGCAGTTGTTTTCATGGGAAGTAAATGACTTAATTAAATATGTTACTCTGCAGCAGTGATTTTCACACATAGATCATTTTAGGAAGGAGATAATATTTTAATCGTCTACACAGTTCTAGTATATTCTTTGAGAAATATCCTCCCTTGAAAAATATTCATAATGGAGTGATTTTACATCCAAGGTAATTTCACAGAGGTTCCAGTGCTTTCTCAAGCCTCTGTGAAATCTTAAGTTCAAAACTCACCTGAAATTTCACATATAGGCTTCAGATCTCACAGAAAAACAACCAAAACCTAAATGTGTACAGGAAGTTTCAAATCACAATAAGCTTTCTGTGTTAAGTGCCAGAATTGCTTTAATTTGACACTGACAAACCATGCTACAGTACTCTCCTCATTGGTTTCCTCTTCTAGATCTGCTGGTTCAGTGTTCCCACCTTATGGGAAAGACTGTCACTGTATTCTGTCTTCCTACTGCTTCTGATAAATTCTGAAATATTCATCTATCTTGCTTCTCACCCCGTCAAGGGTGTCACGGATGAGCGACAGTCAAGGCCCTGTGGAAATAAATCTTCTGCTGCTTAAGCCTCAGTTCACCACCCCTGAGAAGCGACATGAGGTTTTGCTAACCTGAGAGGGAACGGGTACTGCTGCTATCTCTGCTCTGATACTCCAGAGAGCCCAAA
Organism: Haliaeetus albicilla; assembly: GCF_947461875.1. Lineage (NCBI taxonomy): Eukaryota > Metazoa > Chordata > Aves > Accipitriformes > Accipitridae > Haliaeetus > Haliaeetus albicilla. The sequence continues at coordinate 6,983,875 of NC_091505.1, forward strand.
CGAACAGGAATTTATGTTAAATGCTCAGATGGGTAAGCTTTTCAGTAACCATCACATGCTTTTCACTGACACACAACCATGTTTCCAAAAGAAACCAGTACTTCTTAGTCAATTCTTAGCTCAGAAATGTGCACCTGGCTGTACTGCTAGAGTTGATTGCCTTTCCCTAGCAACATTCATGATTAAATTTCCTTCAATCTGCAATGCAACCAGCTCCTATCCCATGTAACATGGTCCCATCACAATGACATCCTCATTCCCAACTTCACATACGTTCCCTTTACTTATGCTGCCTCCTTGCTTCTCGGCAGTTGTGGATGCTCTCATTGTAGACCTACAAGTCCACATCAGGTGTATCAAAATCAGCACTACCAAAACTAACTTCCAGACTAGCATCCTTCACTAAATTTCACAACACCTAACATCACTTTCACAAAGACTGTTAATAATAGTAATCTTACATTTATTCTTAGTTTTCCAAACCTTCTGCAGGAATCACAAATGCTTCAGCACTGTCATACAGTTTGAAGGCATATCCACATCATTAATAAGCAGTTCTTTAGTGACCTTTGCATTGTGCGCCTAATCCCTGTGACACCAGAGATGATATCCAACTGTCAGTTTTGGCTTTCAATACTGTGAAACTGTATGTTGAACTTTCTTAAGAGTACACTCTTGCAATCACAGACAAACATAAACAATGCTCATTTCTTCTTCTCATATCCCACAGGGTAAATGAAACTCCTTCAGTCTTAGCTGCTCAAAATATAAACGGATGTATATCTGTTAGGGGAAGAGAGGAAGAAATTAGGTAAACTGAGGCACACGGTTTTAATTTTAAAAATACAAAAATTTCCCATTTTCTCCACACCTTCCATCAGCATGTCAGAGTAAAATTTCAGTATTATTTCCTGGAATTGAACAAGAGTCCTTGGAAACAGAATTCTGCTTATATAAACCATTACTGCATGTCAGGATCACTTCAAACTATTATTTGGATACAACCCAGAAGTGTCGCAGTAATTCAGTCCCAATGCTCACATGAGAATCTTTTGGAAAGGGTTTTGTACTGCAGAGCACTGCCTTCAAGCAGACCAAAAAATACTGAAGAGTAGCCATTCTTTTTTTTTCTTCCTTTTGAGCATTTCCTTTCCTTTTTAAGTGCCCTATGAAATTAAGGAAAAAACCCCAAACATCAGTGCGACCTCCTCTAGGAAAAACAAGGTTACTTTTTCTTATATTTTTTATTGTAAATGGAATTTTACTGTGACTAGAATTGCATTCAATTTGCTCTTTTCAATGCTCTGAAGGAGTGTGAAAGGTTTATTCTGCTTCACTATAAACAGCACACTGCAATATTCCCCGTATAACTTGGTGCATAAACCAGGAACTGAAAGAGATTACGAAGAGTTAATTTATTTTTACTAGACTTAGCCTATGCAGCAGGGGAGGCCGTTTTACTTATATGAGGTAATAAAGTTACAGCAATATTTTTCTTTTCTGATTCTTTACATGCATTCTCCCAGGACAGAAGATACTCAGGGTGTATTTAAGGGTCTATGTATATTGTTGATAATTTTATTCATCACACGTTTTGGAAGAATGAGCTTCCAGTAGTTCATACACCATTATACCTACACATGCACACCCATGGTGTGACACAAATAAATTTAATTTAGCAACATGGGCTTTCTTTAAGCCTGGGAACATTAACTTCCTCTAAAATTGTTATGCTCTTTTCCATCTTACTGGTTGAATACTGTGGGATGAGTTTGGATTTGAGGTTTAGTTGATGACGTATAGGGCCCGATTCTTTGTAAATTTAGCCCAGGCTGCCCCTGGTAGCTTTAATCTGCTCCACAGAAGCCAGTGGGATTGCACTGGTATGAAAGTGGGATAAGAGACAGGAATCACGTATGAATGCATTATTAGAAGCAGCGAGTGATTTGCACTGGGATGGTACTTTCCCATCTCAGGGCCTGATCCAAACCCATCTGTAGCCCAGAGCAAATGCACCATAGCTCTGGATCACACCTAGAGACCTCATATTTAGGGACTTCCCCCTGCAAGGCTGTAGCTATCAGTTGCTAGTGTCTTACGTACCGCACCGCCAGCATCTGGGCTAAACAAGCCAAGTGGGGTGGTCCCCACTCCAAAAATCTTGCTACTTAAACTCTAGTCTAACAGTGCGTCACAAAATGCACTTGGGAACACTTTGGTGCACAAGGGGCCCTGAAAAGCACCAGTGGCTCTCTTCCTCCCCCAGACACATGATTCGTATCGCACTGAAGCCATTAATCCTGCCATAGTCAGCTGTGAAAAAAAGACATACGCTCTTGTGCGGCTTTTCTTCTACCGAGTTAGGACTTCTTCCCTTGTAAATGGACTTATGAGACACCAGAACTATCACGCTGTCTCTGGTGATGTACAACGCCTGTTTGCACAGTGGTATTGTGCTATTACTATTCATTTTGATAGTGTGTTTCCTTCCTCTCCCTGCAGTTGGTTCATCTGAATTGTTGCCAAGATGGTTGCCTTGGAAACTAATTAAGGAAAGCCTTTGGTTAGAAGCAGAGTTTCAAGCATTAAACTATTTGAGAGACAGATGCAGAAATTAAGGTAATGTCTGCTAAGATGAAAGGGTTTATCCTTTATATGGAGAAGAAAGAACCACATTAAATGCTAGGACTGTAACAAAGCAACTTCTATACAACACTGATTTTTAAAACCTGGAAGAGATGTGCAAGTGAGGGATTTTAAAATCAGCCGGGGCTTATAAGAGGTGACAAAGATTCCCAGAGCTATTAGGGATGGGGAGATGGACAAATGCAGTGGGACAAAAAACTCAGAAGATCACATGTTCAGCAAATTCTAGCCAGCTCTCCCTTTTCCTCAAATACTCTGTATCTTTAAAAGACTTCTTGTGAACGTTGTTTTTGAAAAATACCAGTACAGCTAAAGAAAGGCCAAATCCTCTCCCCACAGTCCAGGTATGGCATGAGAAGCATCAGTGTGTACATTTGCTTCCAAAGTACATCAAATGCAGGAGTGAGAGGCTATAGCAAATGGCCCTCAGGCTCATCTTTTCTACTGAGACTGTCAACAAGGGTAACAATTAGTGCCAGCTGCAGAAGCAGCTCATATGATGTGGGCACAGGCTAAATAATGAGTGGGACCCTCAGAGGGCTTTCTAAGGGCAAACACGCATGCACAAATTCTGTGCACCGAAAAGCTGCAAAGAAAGGCGTGCTACGCGGCAAACGGTGCTTTTACAGCTACCTATTAACTGAAGTTCAAAGCAAATACAATCTCTCTATGAGCACAATGGTATCAATTTAAATATTGTCTCCAGGATAATGTTCAGGATAACGGCTGACTCTACACTTGCAGCAGCAAAACTGAGAAAAGATTTTGGTTCTCTGGACATTTAATGGCAATGCAAAGGTTGCCATATAAATATGCCTGTAACTGCATAAAAGCATACTACCAATGTTGTGGTAAAAATATGCAAAACACCAAAAGCAGATGCATGTGTGTGCATTGTTGTGTGCATTTATATCCCATGAATTATCACAAAACATAAAATGAGTAATTGCCACCATCACGGAAAAATAAAAACTCTAATGGTGACTTCAGGTTCATATGCCTCTGGCAAAAGAAACCGGAGCTGCTTGGCAGTGGTCTTCTACATGCAGCAGCTTGCACATTTACGGTGAGACATTTTGTATTAATTATTAGCGTTACTGATCAGATACATTTAAAACTGTGCTTTAATGTCTTTTGAACACTTCTAAGCTTTGTGTGCCATTACCTCAGTCATTCTGCAGGATGACTAATACTCTGTTAAATTCCTGTCATTTGGAACCTGCCTTGCTTTATGAAGTCTGGATGACGGCTTTGGAGAGACATTACTATTTACAAGCTAGAAATTCTCTCCTCAGGTACGTGTGAATTGTGCTATACGTGGGGCAGGTTAACCCAAGATGTTACTTCTCTCTGCTTTAGCAATCCATCTCTGGCCCTTTATTAGTTTTACAGCTGAGAGGAGCAGGCCCTTTAAGGCAAATACAACTGCTGCTTTTGACATATGCCCATTTTTTACTTACCTTCCGCCAGCTACAGTCCTGAGGTTGACTGACCTAAGTAATTCCCCCTTCCTCCCCACACGCCCTACGGACCTGTGAGCTACTGAAATTCTCTGGATGTGAAGGGAAAGAAGTGACCTTTCATTCTGCTTCAGAACTTGGTTTCAACAATACTCATGGGCACCTAATGACGACATGTCCTAAATTTTAAGTTTCTAGTTCATTGGAAACATAAAGATGAACTGTGCCAGTTTCTGAGTGACGTTACACAACGCTGCACGTTACCAGATACTCTCTTGGAACTTCAGCTGAACCCTCTCCTCGGCTCCGCGCAGAGGGTAAAATTGGGCTGTGACGTGGCCGTGGAAAACGTGGCAGGGGCACGCTGCTCTGGAGGCTGTGCTCCACGCAGCGCAGGACCGTCAGAGGACACGGCGTCACTGGGGTTCACAAGCAAAGCAGAAGCTGAAGCTACCCATAGCTCTGCTCCTCCTTCAAGCATCCCACTGTGTTTATAGGCAGTTGTTATATTTTTAATTGCTGCGGAGAACGCAGGCAAACCCACACCAGACTATCTGTTTATAATGTAACACATAAACCAGGAAGCTTACATGAAAGCGGTGTTGATTTTTCCACTTACATTTTTTCCTTATTGTTGTTGTTTTTAATGACTATTGGTCAACCGAATACTGCAGTTTTGTATTTATTCTTATGACACCTCAAATGTGAAAGCCGTTGTGCAGTAAGCACGCTCCTCTGACATCTGGACAGCTCCGCAGAGGGATGCAGCTGTGGCTGTTCTGAAAACCTGCAGACCATCTTCCTAATCTCAAAATTTCAGACTCAAAGGTCAAGTCATAGTCAGTGCTTGCACTGGACAGAGTTCAGTCAACCAGATTACCCTTCTTAATCCTACGGACGCTTTACTTCAAGTCTTCTCTGACAGTTTGACTGTCATTGTAAAATTTTGGGGACTGCATTCTCTACTGTAACATCGCTTCTGCTTTGTGAGATGCCTCCACTCAATACAGACATTGCCTTGGAGCCTAACCTTTATGACTATGTTTGGACATAGTGCCCTTTTGATAAAAGCATGCAGTTTCTGGAATAAACAGGTCTTTTGTGAAGTTTCACCATTTTGATCCTGAATGGAGCTTCTTCCTCCTTATTTTCCCTCAGGAGATTTTCTTCTAAATGGACATAAAGCCACTCTAGTCTGAAATACAGCTTGTTATCTTGGGAATAAGAAAAACGTATTTCTCAACTGAAAAACATGACTTTAAATACACGGTTGAACAGGCTAAAGCTTACTGTTAGTTCTCAGAAGAAAATGTTCTTCTGTTTATGAGAACAAAATTTTATATCTATCTGTGAAGGAATACTGGAATATTTTAGCATCAAGGGACAAGAAGTGTGGGGAGCTTATGAATTTTGCATGACATAAGTGTTGCTATCTGTATGCTTGAGAGGCCACTAGATGATTAAATTGGATATAGTTTTGTTGTGCAAGGAGGGATATGGATCCACATGCTCAACGGTTATAGAACTATAGGGCAAGTGAACAAACAGATGGCAATTTACAGAATGACTATTAATCTCTCTGCTTCGCCTTAGTCTGCAGCTGAAGAGACAGGGCCAGAGGTGATTCGGGCAGGGTATCCACCTCTAGGACACAATATGGGGCCCATCCCAAGATTCTCTGGAAGGGGAATGAAACCAGATGCACTGCAGAGTGAAACCTGGCACAAAACAGGTTACCCAGGCAGAGTAAGAGCTGAGGTGTCCTCTTTCCCCTACCTTACATTTACATACCACGGGGGAAACAACGTGGGAGAGATCCTTTCCTGGGTACCAGCCAGCCCTGAGAAGATAAATACTTCACGTGACAGGTTTCAGATCTTGGAAACATAGGGACATACAGATGTGCCAGATGCTAAAGGCATATGGAATACTCAAGGTCACTGATTCACATGTCTGTATGTCGCTGGAGGAAGGTACAGAATATTCCAGCAGGACCTGAAGTTTCTGAAGAAAATCCTCAGATGCTTAACTGTCTTTAGATAAGCCTACACTTTTGGAAGAGGTATACCCTGGTTTGAACTGGTTGAAAAAAGCATCAAAGGGAACTGCACACACTGACCAGCCTGATACAGGAGAAGAGGTCACTCTCATTTAATCCAAGCACCAACACAAAGCCATGATATGCAGTTTCTGGAGCAGAGAACTGACAAGCTTGCCGAACGGCCTGGCCAAGAGCCCAAAAGTCTGATAGCAAACTCAGCACGTGTGCAGACTGTTTAGTGTTTTACAGTCCGTTTATTTCTGCTATGACTTTTGTTCTTGAATAAGTCCTATTTAAGCTTCTGAAATCTAGGGTCACTAGCAAACGCTGCTGTTGTCGGTGAGAAAATGAAATGGCAGGTGGCACACATCCCCACAGTGACCACAGTAAACCCCGTCTGGAGGGAGGCATCACTCCCAGTAGGCGATGGGAGGGTTGACCTTTGAAGCTGTGATCCTGAGGAGGCCAAAAAAGAGAGAGGGATGGAAAGGCAGCTGGGCTGAGGCAGCCTATGCCAACCCCCCGTGGGACAGAATTTGTCCACCAGTACTCTGCCGTAACAGGTAGAGAGTCCCGGCTTCCCTTGGCTCCCACTGGGAAAAAGCTCTTCAAAGCCACCTGCAGTTGTGCAGTCAGCAATGCTGTTAACGTGCTCAGACATGACTGCCTCTTAGCTGAGCAGGCTTTCTAGGCTCCACGACAAAGCACCAATTTGACTTTCTAAACTGCAATAAAATGCTAGATTTGAAATATGCAAATCCAGAGTTATCCTTCCCCTCAATGGTATGCTATCAGCAAACACAGTTGACTAGAAAGATGATGGCTCACCATTCCCTTGAGCAAACTGGCTGGCTAGATTTAAGTACCACACATTTGTGAGATTTTTTTTTAACTACTTTATGCAAAGATAACAAGGTAAGCAGCGGAAATGGAAGGAAAAGCCTAAAACCAGTAATTGTTCAGCTATCAACCTGGGGTCCACCATTACTGACTTTCCCTGCAGAAACTTAAGTCATTGCTTTTCAGCATCACATAAAAAAACACTCTGGGAATTGTTGCCAGAAGGTATTTTTAGCACCAGAGGCACCAGCCTGGGAGCTGCCTGGGCAATTCTTTGTCAAGTGAATGGTCCCAGTAAAATAAATGGGACAATACTCATAAAAAAGTGCTGCATAACTGGACTCCTCTTGTTAGACTGCTAAACAGACATGATTAGTACTAGAGTATCTCAGAAGGTATGTTTAGTTTGCTTTACTATCTAGCTTGGTTTCCTAAACAAAAAGTTCTAAATCCATTTTTGATACTGCAAATTTAAACAATTTTGCTCATGATTATCTTCAATGAAATTAAGGAGAAATAGTCATATTACATCAACAGGGCAACATATATGACAGTATTTATGTGTGAAAATGTCTGCCTGATTTGGTTGCAAAACAATGGACTGGTAGTGTTCAACTGATTGGCTAAAACACGTTGATACAGTCCTAAAATCCAACTGCAAGAAAATTTTAAGATCTTTTAGAAATATTTGAGATAATTTAGGATAAAGATTTCATGATAATGTCACAATTTTGTGTAAATAAAGTTCAAAAGATGGACAGCAGGCATAATACAGAAAGAGAGTCATTTAACAGTACAGAGATGGGCTATATATAATCAATAATGACAACAGAAAGGCTCTAATTATGCAAAAGTGGGAGTACTGTACAGTGTACTGTAGAGTTTGGGGAAACCTGAAGGCCCCAATAGCAATTCTTCAGTTACACAGATGCTAATCACATTGACAGAAAGCTGAATCAAACTAATAAAATTACAAATTTACTAGGTTTGAATTCAGAATGCTTGCAGAAGAAAAGAGTTTGCCAGTTTTTTGCTATATGGTTTGCTTGGTATATAGCTTTCATTTTAGGCACTGGAATGCTTTGACTATTTTTTTTTCTCTCACTTGCACAATATAAGAAAAAGAGAGAACTAAATGTAAATGGAGTTACAAAGATCAAACAAAAGGCCTGTTCCCCAGCTGAGAGTGGGTCCAAAGAGCTATTTAAGCTTGGCCCAGGAGTGTTCTCCTGCATCATTTTCAGAAGAGTGGGCTGTGGGTATGGTGTTTTGCACCTTTTGCAAAAATATGAGCAAATGAAAGAAAAGAAAAAAAAAAAAGAAGTTTCTTACACTTCGCTGTATGAATTTCCCTAAAGAGAGCACTCACCATATTGACTAAAAATACAGTGTAAAATGCAATGCTATGTATTAGTATCACAACTATACTAGCTGTCAGGGTTATGCACCAGCATCAGCTCGTGCTATGTTCTCTTGAGCGCCTCTTTCCTTCCTGCTGCCCTCTGTAACGGCAGCTATGGGACCTGGCCGTGACTACAGCAACTCAGTCCCTGCAGACTGGCCCTCAGTGATACACCTCAAGGCTTGACAGGAACTGAGTATTTTGAGAAGGAACTCAGTGAATATAGCTTTTGCATTTCCCAGGGTTTATGGCAGTGAGGTCAGTTTGCTACTAGTTTACAATACAACCTTTTAAAGACATATGCTAATACTTCATGAAATTTAAATGTTACTTTTGATCTATTCCATACTATAAACCCACAGTTAAAATTTATCAAGTAGCAATAATCAGAGGTTTTTCAGTCTTAACATAAGTGAATTCCCACATGCCTATAAATAAATAAGCAGCATGGATTTGGTTCCATACCAACATCAGCTTTGCTGTGAGCCCAGGCAGCAAGGAACTGTCTTGCTTCTGCTCCCTGCAGATATCTGTTACTACACATCCTCAAGCACATTGCACAGTACAGTCAGTGTCACAGGCATTCTGGGTAGCACCCTGGGATGGCCAGAGGGTATGGCCATTCCTCTGGGGCAAAGCAAACACTGGGAAGGCCATGCAATAGCAAAATAGTCACCCAAAAGTGCATCTTCCCCAATAAAGGTGTTTAGACACTATCACCCACAATTTAAGCCTGTCAACAGCATTGGCTGTGCAGAGGGAAGGGCTTTATGTACCAAAAAGTGCTAATGAGCCATTTGGACTACCAGCTGAATTTTTCATTAGCAATCTTTCCATTTGGGAATTCTTTAAGATGATTCAAAACTACTTCACTGGCTTTTTATTTCTTGTTTCATGTTCCCCTTACAAACTGCACCTGTCTTGCAATCCCTACAAGTAGCCCTGATGCCAGTAATGTTATTCTAGCAGCTGAGGTTTTAAGTTCTTAACCTACTTGAAAATAATTCATTATTAACATTTGGGAAAAAATATCACAGAGGCATTTCCTGGTAGCTTACATTTAAGTGCTGCCACCAACTATGAGCATGACTGAGGCATTTTAATTTTACTAGGTAATCAGCCGGTTGTTGGGACTTGCATACCAATGGATATTCAATTAATTTCTAGAAATAGACAGTTCTGGAAACATTAACAATGTCTGTCACAGAGAGATCACAATTTCTGAAAAGTATATACCTGTTCCAAAATGGTGTTGATTCTGTCTACTTCACAGTCAATTAAGTATCTTTTTTCCTGCCGCCTGTCCATCTCCTCTATAATTCTTCTGAACTCTTGAACATCCTTTATGCTTCCTACAGATCTGGCTGTCACTTGCCAGTTGTTCTGTACTGCTGCTTCCATAATCGCCTGAAGAATGGAAAATCCTGTGGGGGGAAGAGACAATGCAACCATTTAAAAACAGAACAAAAATAAAAACTATTTTGAATGTTTGACAAAGGGTTCACAAAAACTTGTATCATCTGAAGGGATGCAGACTAGCTAATAGCCTGCAAGTGCTTCATTACTTGAGAGAGCAACAGAGTAGGGACCAGTTTCTTCTTTCAGCTATGCCACTGCCAAAGTCACTGACTTCAGCAGAATTGCTTGGTGGTATATTACCAAGAGGCGTATCAGAATCTGTCCAATATATCATATTATGATCCTCTCAGTGATGTTTATGGTCGTGCTGGGGTCCGTGCCAGGAGAATAGGAGCCTGCAGCCATTACTTCGGCAAAAGTCCATCAGCTTGAAGAGCCGGACAGAAGGGGTAATTTGCCTGTGTAGACTGCAGCAATGGGTCATTAACTGGCAAAGATCCAAGCACTGCACAAGAATGCCAATTAAGTCATTGTGCTGGTTATTGGAGCCACGAACCACAGGAGAGTATTTTACTGATACTCACTTTGATTTCAAAAAATGTTTTTAAATATGGAGTCTAGCAGCATTAACCACGCTTTCAATGCTTTCATTAAGGTAATACCAACTCATTTAGCAGCCTCAATGACCAGAATGACCAAAGACTGCACAGTGGGAAATTATACAAGCAAACAGCATTTCATTTCTTGTGAACAGCTGTGCCTCAGTGGCAGACAAAACTCAAGTCAGGTCCCTAAATGAAAGGTGGTGGAACTGGGAATGGTAATCTCCTTCAAATCATGCTCTGTAGGAGTCATCAGACATTGATTTGCATCCCTTTATTATAGTATGTAGCTGGGAATTTGATGAATTACCTGTTTTGAGTCAGAAAATTGCATTTTTTGCACGGTTCTAATTGTTTCAAGTCTGGGTGGATGCCAATCAAAGACAGAGGTCATCTACTTCAAGCACACACAGTAGCTTCCAGTGGAGTTTCTTTGTACAGAAGCATCCATGTGAGCTGTGTTTCTGTCCAGATAATTTATTTGCAAAACTTTCAGTCCGATCATTTAGTCATACTGTGGATTTCTTAGCCACAGCCAGATTTGAGAAGCTCAGAATGTCTTCGCCCACACAAACACATAAACATACAGGATCAACAATCAATTAATTGTGCTCTGTGATAACAAGTCCCCTACGCTTCTGAAACTGAAAGCAGTTTGAGCTACAGAGGAACAACATGTTCACTGCTTCGAATTATACCAATAGCTATTCTGAACTCAGATACCATAGTGGGGCACGCCGATAACAAAGAACTTGTGCTGCAGTCTGATCTTCCGTAGCCTGCTGTAAATCTGTAGTGGCTGTCTGAAGCCAGAGGAGCTGCATCATTACCTCATTACAGACACAAACAAGGAAAAAGCGTGATTTTCTGGATCGCAGTTAGATTATTATAATTTACCATGTGACTTCCTTAAGTCTCACTCAAATGCCCTCACTTTCCCTGTGCAGCCTCCTTGATTCTTAATGCTTTTCTTTGTATGAATGCACTTTACTATCCCATGAAAGGTGGTGACAATTAATACGTACGCTGGTTGAGAATTCTTTCTGGCATCTTCTTTCCCCTGAGACTATTGAAAGGGAGGCATTTACATATGTATAGTACAATGAACTCAGTCTTCCTTAACATCATATTTTACAAAAATGGCTGTGATGTCTGTGACAGCATTGTGATTCCATTACATGTAGGAGGAAGATCTAAGCCTAAGATATTTGGTTGGCCGCAAACGAGGAATTTTGATGTGGGAACGTAAATACCACTAACGGGGATTTACAAATGCTTTGTGTACAAAGATGTGCTTTTAAAAAAATATGATTCCACTAAGTAATGAATATTTACAACTTTGTTTCATCATTCATATACTGTCTAAGTATGAACCTTGAGCTTGCTGTAAACAACAGAAAACAGTCCATAAGTCTATTTTTTCACTCCAAATTGAACAAAATGGTTCAACATATTATAAAAAAATGACACTTGAAAAAAATCTGTAGCTCTATTTTTTGCTAATAACACATAAAAAACTTATGAATTGTCTCAAGGAAAGAAGTGAAAATGAACATGCTGGAGAGCAGATGCGATTGGTTGACTGCCATACACCCGGCTTCGGTTAACACTGTTTGAGTCAGAGCTCGCTTTGTCAAGCCTTGAATATCTCAGAAGAAACCTGGGCAATTTTCCTAACTCTGTGCAACTGCATGTTTGTGTTGGTGGGAGTGTGTGTGGTTTTGCATGTGTGTGCATTAGTCAGCGGTTACCCTTTCGAGAAAAAGAGCAAGGTTACTCAGCAGCCTTTCTCCTATGCATGAAAATACAATTACAGTAATCTTAGTGTGAAAAAGTTCCAGAGCGTCATGATTCTGTCTTCTCCACTTCCCGCTTCTCCTTGTCACACCAAGTTTTACAGCCACAGTCCCCTCTGCCCTTGCCGGTTCTTTAAATCCTCCCTACGGTCACCCTCTGTGCTGTGCCAGCTCGCCTCTCTCGGGCCCTCTCCCTCTCCCGTCCTTGCTTTGAGAAGTACCACCTGCCCTTCCTGCGGCAGCTCGTTAGGCCAGTCCTCTGACGACTTTTACAGAGCCCATTCCCCTTGCTTTACAAAAGCGTGGGTCAAACCTCCTGCTTTCAGGAAGGCAGCGCGCTCCCATCTCCGCAAACACGCGTTCGCCGTTCCCAACCTCCGATCTCGCTCCCTGCCTATTACCTTCAGCGCCATTTACTACATTTTACATTGTTACTCATTACGTGATATTCCTGTAAACAACATGTTCCAGGCTCCAGCTGTACTTTACCATTAAGAGAGCTGTCACATAAGCACTGCGATTGTTTAAATAAAAGGACCATTTTATCTTCAGATGTGAACTTTTCTTTCTCCTTAGCATAACAATGCAAGCTGTGACAGTTCGGGGGTACTGCCTGGGTAACGAACGGGGAAATTATTTTCCCTGTTCTGTGCATGTCAGTGACCAGACCTGTATGCCGAGCTTTTCCATTCCCTCCCCTCCAGTAAACACGCCGTGTGAAAGCTTCACAAGAGGTGCTTGTCCCTGAGCACCCTGGAGGTGCTGAACTCTCATGGGGGCCTCCCATCTCATTCACCCTAAAGAAAACCAGCCAGCCGCCCCAACTATCTCTATTTCGTAGTTTTTCTATGGTCTGCATCAGACCTATCCCAAAAGACTAAAGGACTGATAATTCACCACAGGTCTGTGCAGAAGCCATACAGGAAAGGCTTTCATTAATACTGTTGCCGGCTCATACTACTTCAATCGATAAAGCCAAATAATATTAGATAAGAAGAAAAACTGACATCTTCCTAGAAGATGACAGCAATGAGATCATCTCAAAACAGGTTCATAATGCCATTACTAAAATTCAGAGGTTGTTCATCCTTTAGTCGTTAACAGAAATACAGGCAGCAGGAAAAATTCATTCTGACCCCAATCTGATCTTTCAACCTCTTCTTCCTTAGTCATACCTTGGATGTGAAAAAGCAGCAGGATGGAAGGCATGCACCTTTCTGGAAGCACTGCTTGTGAGGCTAGCTTGTCTGATGGCACCACATCTCTTCACTGCACCACATTATTAACGTGTCGGTATTACTGATTTACAAACATGTCTGGTCACACGATGGCAATGTCCATACTTGCCAGGGCATGTAAGAGACTCATACTACGTTTTGGTCCCTTTTAGCCATGTACTGGGGAGGGGCTGCTCCTGTGATCTTTGAATCCAATCTCACAAGTCAATCTGATTTGCACCTACTAAAAGCTTAGACAATCCTGGCTTTAATATTCAAATGTGCCGTCGTCTGGCTTATTCTTAAAATACTGATGATTTAAAAGAGCTAACCCTCATCTAAACAGCCTGCAAAATGATTGGGCTGGAGGTAGATAGAGTAATAAAACTGGAACAAAATAAGTGCTGAGCTTCTCATTGAGCTGAAACAAGTATTTTGAGTTTTGCTGACTGAAGCTTGCAAAGAGGGAAAATACTCAATATAAATTTCCCTCAAAGCAGGGAAAATATTATTTGTTGCAATGCTCTCTCTGTACTTCAAACAACCCAGACAGAATTACATTCTAGGCAGTCCTCCCTGCAGCTGGACTAAGACATAAATTCACCCAGTATCTTCATACTTCTGCCAGGGAAGCAAAGCCTGTACCTCAGTCTTTCAGATCATCATCCCTTTGATACAAGCATCTCTTAACTGACCTAGGTAACACAGCTGAAGAGGACAGTTCACTCTTTTGCATCTATGAAAGCTCATGAAACTTTTCCCACATCCACGTAAGCAAAATTCATCAGAGCAGTTTGCTCAGCCATATGAAATTCTATATACTACATCACTGAACTTACTCTTGTTTAAATAACAGCAAACATTAATGTGTCATGAGTAAATGACCACACTGGAACATCTGTAGCATCACATGAGCCCCTACAGTTGGCACCAAAGTACTTACTGAGAAAAAACTACCACTTATGTAAATCACTCTTTTCTGGAATGTTCCTTGTAAGATCTTGGACCTTAGCCTCCTAATTAGAAATGAAAGAGCATTTGCTTGCAGTCCCTCTTTCTTTTGTCTTGCTGAGTATCAAAGATCTTTGAGTGGTCTATTTTCCTGGTGTGCAGCATTCTTGTGCCAGCTGAATGAACATCAGCTCTGATCTGAATACTTGTGTTTTGAACTATGTATCTGGGACAGGATGTGAAGAACTAAGCATCTGGCCTATGAGTGAACTTCAGGGATTTAAGTGTGGAGCTGTGTTTGAGCAGGGCACAATGAACTCGCCAAAAAGGAGGCCATTAAGGCAAGTGCTTCCCCAAGAGAAATATGAATTCTATGACACCAACTTACATTTCAAGTGTACCAGAGGTCTGTAAGTTGAGATATACTTGGATATTCTGTGTGTTTGGCACTGAGCCTAACACTAATTTAAAAGGAAACAGATCAACACGTTAGGTGTGAGTAAAAAACAACTAGCCAACTCAAAACACTCGCCACCATTCAAAATCCAAACATGTCAGTTAGGCAAGTATGCTTTGCATAACCTATGTCTGCTTAACAATTTTATAGTAGGGGAAGAAGCAAGGAACAAGCTACTAACTTAGTCACCAGTAAGAGATGCAGCAAATGACTAGTACACTGGAGTGCTCTTTCAGTCTAACACATGTAAAGTTCAAATTATTGAATAAGAGTAGAATAACTGTATTCCATCTGTTTTTGACCTGATCACTTCTATCTGGTAACCAGCATATAAAGTGTTACACTCCACTACGCCGGTAGCAGACAACCTTTCTAGACCAAGTAGCAAACACACTCTAACATTATTTTTTTCTTCTGCTTTTTCTATTCAGTAAACCTCTAGTTTCCCCTGTACATATATTACATTATTGCAACCCATCATCCATAAACAGAGAAATCTACACAAATAGGTATGTCAGCTTGGTTGAGTGAACATGAACTTGCCTGGCTCTAAAGGAGAATTTACAGGAACCATCTGGTCTGCATTTGCTTGGGATGGGATACAGCTAAACATGCAGGAATTCAGATCTGCTGAACGCAAGTAAAAGACCTTTTTTTTTTTTTTTTTTTTTTTGTTTATGGCTCTTTCTGAATGCATTTCACCTTGATCTGTACTTTCATAACAACCTTGCATCTAACTCATCCCTCATTTTACTCAAGTTTTAGGTCAGTGCAACTCCAGTGTTTTTGAATGAAGCTGTGCCAGTGTAAAATGAGAGTAATGTAGTAAGGGATCAAAGAGTACAATAACCAAGGGCAGACAGAAAGATGC
The DNA here is from genome assembly GCF_947461875.1 of Haliaeetus albicilla. NCBI lineage: Eukaryota > Metazoa > Chordata > Aves > Accipitriformes > Accipitridae > Haliaeetus > Haliaeetus albicilla. The sequence goes on from NC_091505.1 coordinate 6,999,517, forward strand.
CGTAAGCAATGCTGTCACTTCCGTAAGGGGACTTACTCACATGACTTTCACAACGATGTGGGCAAGTCTCCTGGTGTAGGACAGATAGGTACACCTCAATACAATAATATGATCCCAAGTTTTTTGAAAGAGCTGTGTTCTAGTTTCAGCTTTGCTATGCAGATCTTTATTTAAATAACTTCCAAGGGAATAATAATTGAGTGATTATAGCGTCAGGTTGCAGATGGGTAACAAAACAGATGAGATGGGAACACTTTAAAACCAGAGTATGTTCTGCTTGAGGAAAACATAACAGGTAAACAATTGTGCAGAGAAAGCAGAAGAACTAGCACAGAAAATCAGAGAAAGGAATAATGTATTTTGAGAAGTGACAGAGGGTGAAGAGCATTCTGTTGTCCAGTGGGCATGGGCTGTAGCGTATCCTCTGTGTACTTATTACTAAGAACTCTTGATACTGATGCTATCAGAAAGCTGACAGAGGTAGTAGTGAGGGCATTCTGTCACCAGAGGATGCTGAGATCTGGGAGACATGGGCCTGGGAGTAGTGGAGAGCCCCCCCAAGGGAAAACTTTTTTACATGCAAATGGCACAATGGTGAAACTACATTAGCATTAAAAATAATTATCTTGCAAGCTTTAGGAGATCTGAATTAAAAAAATAAACTGCTTAAGTACAGAGAGATTTCATCTGTGAAGCTCTACACTGAGTCGTGGTCTTTGTCTGTCCAGCAGAGCCAAAAACCTATAACTATGCAGTAAGCACAGTACTGTTACACATAGAGTGGGATGCAAATCTAGGGAGCTCAATTCCAGTGATATTCCTGCCCAACACCAATTGCCCTGAGTGCCCTCCAGGCAAGGGACACACTTCCAAGGGACACTTCCAGCAAGGACCCACTCCAAGTGACATCAGCAAATTCAAAATAAACCATCTGCTGAGTACAGTCTTGCATCCTACTGGTGTCGGGAAGGTAACAACATCACCTTAGTATAGTATCATAGCTTGCCTCGATGCAGCCTTTTGTAGTGGCTTCTTTCACTTCTATTCACCTTTGAGCACTCCTATCCCACGACCACACTGTTTTGCAGCCTCGGTTACTGCCTCTTGTATGGAGCAAGCTAGAATGAGTCCACACCAAGCCTTGCTGCTTGCAACAGGCCAGCCTTCAGCTGAAAAGGCTTTGAATGACATAATCAGAATAGAAGTTTCTTTGGGTAAAAAAGAAGAAACCAAGATACACAGATATTACCAACTACTCCCTTCAGACCACCAGAGCCAGTTTTTTTCATTACTCCTGTGCATTGGTTACTGAAGAAACCAGACTGAGCTACTGTGAACAGAAAATATCTCAGCCATAATCCTCTTGATGTCAGATGCCATGAAGTTGACCATAGTGGGGCCTAAGTGAGATGCTTTGGCCTTAGTCTGTCCTTAACTTCAGGCACATTTGGATGACACTCCACTGTCTTAGGTTCTCTTTCTAGTTGAGAGAGAGAGATGCCATGTAATTTTTCTGTGTTTGCAACACATGTGGAAATCAATGGAAGAAAATACATAGAAGAATGAAGTTGTGTAAGGTATCATCACGTAGGTATCACTCACAACCTTTACCTGCAATTGAAAAACTAAAAGAGAACAAAAATCCCAATGTGTTGACTAGCACTCAACCGATGAGGCTAATTACTGCATGTTAAAAATACATATCTAATTGTGTTTACATATTTATCTCAGCAAAAAGATTCTAATTAGGAATCACAGAGTTAGCAATTATCAGGCGGGAAAAGAAAACCTAACTTGCCTGCAAAACAACTGTACCACATTCCACGTGAAGCCAGTTGTCAAAGGGAAAGCTTACAAAAACCAAAATCAGACCATGCACAGATGTCGCAAAACGTGGAGAATTTAACTTATCTTGTGGTGACAATACTGACTTTGAGGAAATATATTTGGCCTATCATATAACTTGGAGAAAAACAGAAAATGAAAATCCACCCGATAAATAATGGAACAGTGTGCTGCTTCCCAGTGATGAGCCAAGCTGAACTACCTTTCTCAAGGCTTGACTGTGGCTGGTCTGAGCAAGGTGGTGCAATGAACACTGTCTTTCAGAAGTTTCAGAAACAAATTTCAGAAACAAAAGTCTGCCCCTGCATGTAATGCTAATGCTGGCCTTCCCACTGACATTGATACGGCTATAGGGATTTCCTTCCTCTCTTCAATGAGCCTGCAAAACTACTGACGTAGCTCTGCCTTAATGACGCATTTTAGCCCAGCTTTATTGTTTCACAAGTATATCATATGTGGGCCTGTATCTTCCACAGAGTGGTCTACACTTAACACAAACCAGTGCACTTCACACAAGATGTTTTTGTGTCATTCAGCTTCCAGAAAATACTTACAAAAACGTTAATAATGTTAACAACGCTAAATAACGCTCAAAGCACTGCAAATTAACAGTTTTATTGTCAACATTCCCATATGAAAGAGGCAAATAATAAATTTGACATATAATAAAAAAACGATTTGGCCTATCCCATACAGAGAACTATTAACAGAGCAAATTTTCAAATTCAGGTTCTCCTGATTCATATCTAGATTTATTTTTATTTCAAGCCGTAACATAGTTGAATATATACTTTTAAAGATTCCTGTACTGTCTACAAACATGCTAGCCACTGAAATTATATAGTAAAAACATCACTATGGTATCTCAGGATACATTTTCCTCATATCTTATTTGCTAGAGTAAATTGAATAGCTACCTCACTCCCAGTGAACTGGGATACTGACAGAAATCATTATTTATTATTCCAGGTAAAGTTGCACAAGCATGATACAATTACAAAGAGACTTAAAAAAGGAAAGTATTGTGTGGAATTATCATCTGAGAAAGGAAATAAAAATGAATTCTTTTTTAAGCTTAAATAACTTTTTTAGCTAAAAGAGAGTATTAGTGCATTTATTCTGTTATAGGCAATAAATGTTCTGGAAAAAGGAAACTTAACCACTTGTCAACAGCAGAGGATTTTGAAAATAGTTAAAACTTGGCCTCACATATCACTGCAATCATCTAAAGAGCTAAAAATGTAATTTCAACGTATGCTGCAAACTTAAAATTATTGATAACACACATTAATTCTTTGCCATGATACATATAGGGTTTTTAGCATGAGTGTGCAAGAGTACTGCTGACTGCCTTCTCTTAAAAACATGTCTGGAACTGCTGAGTCTAAAAAATGATAAATATTATTCCTTTGAAGAAACAATCACAGGAGATTATGGTAATCAGACTATGAATTGAAATACATATTCATCACAGAAAAAACCTGGATTCACCTCAGATAAATGTCTTGGAAAAAATGATGCTATTTGAATTGTCCTCAAACATAGTAAAATTATTCTTTCTATCTGACCTTCAGTCAATCATGTTAGAAAAATATTTATTCCTCTCCCTAACCTTTATCTACACTTTCTGCTTCTCAAGCTACCTGAGCAAACAAATCTTTTGCCTCTGAGAATTTTCATTAACAGATGCTATCAGCCTTTCAAAGTCTCTCTTCATCAACATCTCACCCTTTGGTATCCAGCATTTTAATTGCCCTTGCAGCTGGAATGTGTCTCATGTCTCAACCCGTAAGTTAATTTCCTTTTATTTATTCTGAACACTAAAAAAAAAAAAAAATAGCAATCAAAGGGTGAGCACAATTTTAAAAATATTCTGAAATTTAAATGAGTTTTTATGATAATATAAATGATAATTTATGGATCCATACTCACAGTGTGCATGTATGTTTCTTTTTAGTCACTCAGCTGGCCATTTCTGCCTTTTTTTTGCCAGTAGCAAGTAACACAGAGTTTTTATATAGCACTATTACCTATATTTTTTCAGGACAGGCATTTCTCTTCATAACAATGATGTATTCATTAATTACAAGGCCTCATATTAATTCGAAACAGGTCTGTATACCTCCTAGGCTACTTGGCAATACAGATTTGGTCTGAATTGGGCTTGAACATACAAGTGTAGTTCTACTGGACTGACCAGAGCACCGAATATATCATCCGTCCTGCTTTAAACTGGTTAGTCCTGTAGCGAGGCCACAGGACAACAATGTACAAAGTTAGCAGAGAACCAGCGTGACATGAATATACAACACCCAACCCAGCATAAAGCTTGGGGTAACAAGTTACCTCTGAAAACATTTCACACAGATGAGGGGGCAGGATGAGGACGTACTGGTTCAGTGCTCTGTATCACTGACCTAACACCATCCCTTCTTGCAGCATTATGTTTTGTGTATCAAAAAGACTTGGTTTATCCTGCAGGGTGGTGACACACAACAGGCTCGCTTAACCTACAGAGTAGAGACTACCCATTGCCAGTCACGAAATCCTGGGTCTTTACTTGCTATTGAAGAAAGAGACTAAAGGGGAAACAATGCCTTGCTTTTATTACTCAACCTTATAATCCTACTTGAATATTAGAGGTCTCTTTCATTGTATCAAAAAATCATTAAGAATTTTAGCATTAGCTATCCCTTCTCTGCTAACACTCAGGATATTTTTTGGCTGCTGCTTTGTATTCTGCAACTTCTAAATACAGGGGTTGGAGCCAGTAACCTTAGATGGGCGAAAAAGCCCCAGATTTAAGCCTCTGTGGTTAGTTACTGAATATGCTATTCCTGATTTAGCTCAGGAAGGCAGCTCAGATGAAATATTAGGCTGGATTATATAGAAATGTGCAAACATTTAAGCATAAATATTCACTAAGTAGACACAGGAATGTGATGTAAAAGTCTAGCTTTGGCTTTATCTCTCCAAGTTTCAATGTGCTCAGTTGGGGAAGGAAGGAGAAGAAGAGTATTCCTGGAGTTGGCTCCACACATCAGCAAAGGTTGGGCTTCAGATCCAGTCTTTTCTTCAGCATCCAAGATAGTTTGTGACTATAGCACTCCCCCTTCCAGGACATTTTTCCTATGGATTGGATTCCTTGCCCCCCCGCCCATGGTGCCATCCCATTCATTTTTATGCTCCACAAACGGAATTTGCCCAGGAAGGCATAACACAATTTTGATCTATCAAAAAGAAAAGGTAATATTACCTAGGAATAGGCAGAGTTTGTCTAATTTACTGCTCTGATAATTGATGGTTTAGAAATACCAGTTTCACAGAGAAACCGGACTCAGGGAATAACCTACATGACTTCAAAGGCAATTTCAGCAGAGGCTCAACCTTACCGTACTTGAGCACCTTGGGGCAAAAACTGGTCTTGCATGTAAAGGACCTGCTGATAGACAGACATATACCCTCAAATTTGTCCCCAAATTAGCATAATGGAAGTATACACTGCTGAATCACCATAAACACAGATGCTATCAATAAAAGTTTATGCATCCTTCAAGAACTAATAGCCACTAGATCTTCATTAACTGCTCCTGGACTATATACCCATATATATCCATGACTATACAGCAAAATCATTGAATACATAAAACTATGTTTCTTAGTTTTATATTATCAATAAACATTAAAAAAAAAATCTTGTACTTGCATGTGCACATGGTAAATGGTAAAGGTTCTGTTAAATGATCTAGAAATGGTAATAACCAGAGTATTTGAAACAACTAACACTTTTGCCTATGATCCTCTCAGAAACAGGCTCACTTCACAGTGCAGCACAGGTAAAATTTTCACAGGCATCTGTCTTTTATTTTCAAAAGTGACTTGGGTAGTATGGTAGGAGTAGGTTTTCAGAGGCAATTAAGATGCAGATGCTGAAGAATCTCAGCAGGTGGGGTACCTGCACTCCACTGACTTAAATGGCAGCCAGGCATAGATCTCATTGAGGTGCTTTTCACAATGTGACTATGTGTATGCCGAAACCCTAAATACCTCTGAAAGACCTGTCCTGTGTGCCTTTGGAAATCACTTATGAAAATAGGATATGTGCTTCTCAGAATATGTACTCTGTGGCCTGCTTAAAAAGTGGCACAGAATTCTCTACAGAATACACTGTTAATTAGTTATTTCATTGCAACATGTTCAACAAGTGCACAGATAAGGACTGCCTGACTAAATGGGATGTACACATATCTGAGGCAGACCATCAATTATTAGCTTGAAGAAGAAAAGGGAGACAGAAAATTCCCCTCCAAGGTTGCAGAGTAGTAGGGTATCTATTACAAAAGAAAGGGGTTGCATGTAAACTGCAAACTGCCTGTTTTCATACTTTCAAATTAAATTGTTCTTAATGTTTTCTCAGAGTTGTTTTGTAAAATTAGGAAGCTGTAACAAACACATCCTTGGGGCCAGTCAGCCTCAGTACTCCAATTATGTTGGGCTTTGCACCCAATTATGCTGCCAAGTGTTTACTATTATTTAAAATGTTTATATGCTATTTGAATATTCCAGCCAATATTCAGTGAAACAAAAGAACTCTTCTATTCCATTTGTTTTGATATTACACTGACGCATGACTACTCTTCCATGACTCCAAAGCCTCACAAGTCTGATTGCATGGTTAGCAAACTACATGATAAAATATGCAAAAAGTTTAGTATTATCTAATCTGAAGGAGAAAATAATACAGTGAATGGTACACACAGCTAGAAGAACAAGCACTGATAGTTCTGATCACTCAATTTACCATTACTGTAGTTATCCAGGCAGAGAAAGATTTCACAGAACAAGGGAGGTCGCTGGTATACAGAGTGGAAAGGTTCTAAGTGTTCTGCGCGAATCAATACTTTAAACCAAAAGGTTCTCATTCCACCACTGCTCTCCTTCAGTAGGGTGGCACTTGTTGTTTAGTCTTATTACACCCCTCCAAAGTAAACTAAATAAGATTTATTTTAACACTTTCTGCCACTGTAATTATCTCTGTGCAGGTATGAAAAGCAAGAGAAAACCAGGTCAGTCACGCCTGTGAGCAACCAGAACTGACTTCAATAAAAAATTTCCATCTAACCTTACTAATTATTAATGTACAGATGTTCTAGGCTCAAAGTATAATGCCTGTGCTTACTCCAGGGAGCTGGTCCCATCTGATTGTTCTCAATACTAACTAACCCTCCCCCTGCAATGAAATATCAAGCCAACATCTTTCTTTTTACAGCAAAATGTTCTATTATTGTTGTTCCTGCAAAAAGAAAGCAAACATTTGGAAAGTATATTCTTTAAACACTGGATTATTATGACTGTGCTATATACCCTAGTGTATCAAGGGGTCAAGAATCCCATTCTAATGGTACTGCTACACTTAACAGCTCTCACTAAGGTCTTAGTTCTCAATGCCAGATTTTCTTGCTCACTGTTTGGAGTATGTCCCATCACTTCACTGATTCTTTTTTTTTTTTTTTTTTTAAAATGCAGCAAAAGTTCTGTCCCTGTTTTAAAAGGTCTACACTGTGCACCTCTGTCCTTATTCTTTGGATAGCCCTTTTGTCTCTGCCTGTAATGAAAGTCTTGGTGTCTTCACTCCTATCTTTCAGAAATAGCACTGTTGTCTCCTGTGCTGCACTTCATGGCTTCTACTCATTTACCTCCCCCATTGTGATTCATATCTATCACTTTGGATGATGTAGAACTGAGGGAGTATTAAAAATAAAAGTGTGCTGAAAGACACAGGGCTGAGACCATGGTCCTACCACCATGCAGTTAAGCACACGTCTCATCTATTCCTCCACTGATTACATGTTGCACTAGTGGTTCAGGTACTCTAGGATAAATCACTTCAGACCTTCAGCCTAACTTAAGCAGACTCCCAAATGTCTGCTGTACTCAGGACTCCGGAGAGGAGTGGATTTATCCCATTATCTATCCTGAACAGCAGAAGAGAAACAACTTAACATTCCAGTTCCTCAGCTTTCCACATAACACCACCACTTCATTTTTCACACACAGTAATACTTTATTCTCCCTCTTACATCCTGGAACTGTAACACCTTGGGAGTGAAGCAGGAAGAGAGCTAAATTAACTGTGTATGTTCTACATCAGCACTTTTCCATTCCCTGCAAAGAGTTTTAAAACACTGGCAATCCACATTAGCCTAAATTTGCTTCAGCTAAAGCCATGTGGAATTTTTGCAGGAATTCAGAGATCACTTGCGACTATTCCAGCCATATTCCTGAAGAGATTAGTATGTGTTATTCCTAAAAGAGTTCACAGAAAGACTGAGTTTAGACCTAAGCGTATAAACCTGAATGACAGGAAGGACCCCAAGCCATTCAGAACTTAAAAGCCAACAATTTGCAATATTTTCCATATAATTCTTTGGCTCAGAGATCAGGCCATGGCCACAGAACCAGCTATAAGAAGTCTTACTTACAATCTAGACCTGCAAATACTTCTTTTGAAGCAAAGTAATCACAAAGTAATTCACCTAATCCAAATCACTGAGCGCTTCTCCAGCACCACAGAGTTCCAGGGAGTTTTGCCACTCACTGGGGAGGGAACAGCATCACGTGCTATATCAAACTGCTTACATGCTTAAACACACATCAGCAAGGTGATTCTGTGATTTTGCACCGCACACACCGTAGTTTTTCCACTGTGCTGGTGCCTTATTATTTCTGGTTGAACACAATAATATGGTTCGTCTCTTGAAGTTAATTTTTAACTTGTACTGGCTAACTGTATTAAACTATTAAGATAAAGCAAAACAGTATTTTATTTTGTTATACACAAAAAATTGGAAACCACGTCTCTTCAGGTCTATTTGTCAGCTTTACACACTTCAATTATCTTTCTTAGCTTCCTTCTGATGGATGTGTTCAACCACCAAGACTTTAATTCTTACCAGTAGCAGTTACCAAAGTGGAAACTCATGTCTGTTGACAAGAAATGAGTATGTAGCTCTCACAGCGTATCAGGATTAACTTAGATCTTTTAAAAGAGTTGATTTTACAATAGCCAAAGAAGAGAGAAAGGGTAAATTTGAATCCAAATTATTATCTTTTAGGAAATCACAGAGACCAATTCATGGCCAACAGACAGGTGATTCAAGCAGTACGGAAAAGTCTAATATACTAGACAAACCTCCCACTGACTTCTCCAGGAATTTTGCATGGAGCTGAACATCTGGTGTGGCACAGGAAAGCTCTTCCTTGCTATCAGACATTCGTATTTTCTTGCTTGATTTTTTTCTTAAATAAGCATTCATTATTGACAATGTGAGAAAGGTTTCACTCCCTGCTGAGGCTTCAGTTCCTGTATTCTTCAGATAGTTCCTCAGAGCAACAATATTGAACATAATCTTCAAACACACACTGGATTCACATTTAACAAGCCGGTGCCATGGGATTGCCTTGCAATACTCAGTGAGCTTCTGCACCAGCAGCTGTCTTTCAAAGAATGATTTAAATTTTCTTCTTGACATCTGAAGACCAAAATTGTGGCTTCTCTCCCAAGCGTTCCAGAACACCATTACTAGCACAAAGGAAGGTGGGAGATGAAGCCTCTGATGTGGCAGCACTCAGACTGCATTAAAGAAGTTGTTCCACACTCAGGTGGAATGTGGTGGAAGCCAGCTTTTCCTTACTTTGCTGGATATACAGACTGCATCCCCCTGCACTGCATAGTACATAAAACTGCAACACCTGTATCTGAGATACACATACTGACCTCAGCTGATGCATTGCTAAAAGGCTATTTCAAATATTCTTTCTCCGCAAAGTCACATGGATAATACACTTCATTTCTTTGGAAAGAATCCCAAGGAAAAAAAGGGAGAGATCTTAAAAGACAAAATATTGCTGTGGTGCCCTTACTCTTTTTTTTTTTTTTTTTTTGGCCAGAAGCTGTGTAATTCTTTTCTGGCTGGCTTGTTCTGTCACAAACAGAATGACCTTTACTGAATGGTCAGCAAATGTGACGGTTTTAACAAAGCTACTGTTGCAGTGAAACTGATGCACCATGATTGTACCCTTGCCCACAGAAGGTAGAGGCTCCACTGGGTATTGTCAAAGCAGCTCACAGCAGCTGAATGCAACAATCCAATTAGTGAAACAAGCACAGTTCATGCATAAAGTCTCTTCCAGGCACCATTAGAAAACAAGACCCCAATGTATAAAGGCTTGCCTTTTAAACTATACATTTCTATTAACTGCAGAAGAAAAAAGTTGGCATTACCTTGCAATTTGATTTCATCTAAAAAGACCAGAAGTCTGGAAAGGGCCACTTCTTGTAACACTGTGTCAGAGCTGGTTGCTAGAATACAATAGTATGCCATGGTCCTTTACCATCAGGGCCACAGCTGATGGAAGAGACACCAACTTCTCCATCCTCCACAAGGAGTACAAAAAAGCTTGCTTTCCTTGCCGTGTATTTTTTTGTTACTTAGCTTAACAGATTTTGGAGCCTTTATCCAGTTGCTTAGGATTTCTGCTTTGAAGACTGAATAGGACAAAGGAAAAGCTCTCATCAGCTTTAATGGGATTTTTATCATGGCGTTTGTAAGGACTAGCATCAGAACGAACGATGCATGCCATCGGGGCTAAGAGATAAGACAGCCTCAACGTAAGATTTTGTCTAGGTTCATCTACCCCATCCACAACAATACTCTCACCACTAGAAGATGCAACTATGTACCACGGCTTCATTTGACTCCCGTGGTGCCGCAGCACTATTCATCTTCTGTATTGATGAGACAAAAATAACAGAGATTAGGCTGACTCTCTGGAAAGCACCATGCAAGAAACATGACAGCAAGCAAACCCGACTAGCTTCTTGTGTGATGGTTCCTCCATGTGGGTAGAACCTACTCTCAGTAGCCTTAGCTCTTAAATAGCTCTTTACAATAGGCATGGTTCAGACATCTGTTTCTGATAATCGTTCCTAACTAACACCTGGGGCAAAGGGAAAGCATCTCTCATTTACATTGATAAAATAATATGTTATTATTCACTTTGCTAACTTGTTGCTTAAGTGAACAGCGTTTAAGAAGTCTACAAAGACACTACAATGCATGATCAACACTACAACAGTACACAAAAGTCACAGGGACAAGACTACACTGAGCAGAAAATAAAACAAACATGAAAACATTTGCTCTGCACCTGAACAATTTTAATCAAAACCTGTTATATTTGTCTTAGAAAAATGTGTAACGATAATTTCATGCTTTTTGTTTAGGACATGTTTATAAATACCAATAAATGATCAATGAATGCCAAGTAATTTTATATAATGCAGAAGGGCAATAATTCCATAATTTAATGATTTAAAAATCATTGCTAAATATCCATTTTGGTTTTGGCCAAATTTAACACGGGAACATATTTATAATATGTTTACAGTGTCTTAACTGTGATTTATTATTTTTTAAATAGTTATTAATAAAATAAAACAAAAAGTGGATGTAACAATTGAAGGTGGGTATGCAAATTATTCTAGTCTCAGTAAAATTATATGCTTGCACAGAATAATATGATATAGTACTTAGCTGAGATGTGGAGATTGCTAAAATAATGTTCTGATACATTTCTTTTTGGCAAAAAGCAGCGTGTTTATTGCTGGCTGGTTTTCTTCTATAAAGTGTGGCCATTGACCACTCTCAAATAAATTAAAAATGTTCTTTGATGCCCTGCATGAGTCACATATGGGCATATAACTTCACTTAACAGTTAGGGAAGCGTCCCGTTAGCAATTACAGCTCCATTAATTTAGTAATAGAGCTGGTGAATTTTTTTCAATTAACATTACATTTACTGGAAGAACAGACCTTTAGGAGAGGAAGGGACCACAGTTACAAGTTAATTTAGGCCAAGCTGAATTTATAACTCTGGCTGAAAAAAATGGAAGAAAATATTTTTCAAAATGAAAGTTAATGACTTTTACTTTCAAAATCTGAACAAAGTTTAAACTAAAGGTTAGTCTTGAAATAACATGGACCAGAGTTTTTGCAGATAAACTAACACTTTTCAGCTTTGTCCAAAATGAATTTTGTAATTTCTGTTTCACTCAACATTTCCCACTCCTTTCAGGTTCCACCTGACTTTAACTTGAAAAAAATTTTCTTTTTAAGCTTTAATTCTGTCAGGCAAGAGAGAAAATATAAATTTGTTACTTATGCCTAAGAACCTAGTGCTGCATTATCACAGAATAAAGCAGAAAGCCCTGGAAAGGAAATGAGAAAAGACTGTGAATAGTAACTTGAGAAGAAGGTACTGCACCAAGGAATATTCTGTAAAGGACAGTCATTAAAAAAGACTAAAGCTAGGGAAAGCTTTCAGCATTTCTTTAACAAATATGCCCCTAAAAATCCCTGAAGGATCACACATTAGAACATCATTTTTATTAGTTTACAGAAAACTAGTTTCCCTTGTGACACAGTGATTTCTGTTTTTATTGCTTCTAGACTCTGGTCCCTGTGTGACAGTTGGGGCCACTATTCCTCATACTGTAACTCATATAAACACAGCTCAAGTAATAAAACTGAAGCTAATTCTCAGTTTTCTACCAAGATGTCCACTGAAGCCTCTCTTGTTTCCCTTTATTCTAGTATAATAATCAGCAACTCTTTGTTTAAAGTAGTTCTCAAGAACCCCCAATGTGGTAGATGATGTAGAAACAAAAACCAAAAATGTATTCACTCCCCACCTTCAGTAATGTCTGCAGGTTAAATACAACAATTAAGTGGATTTCTACCATCTGACCTCAAGAGTGGTATAAAACATGACAATCAAAATATTACAAACTGGCCCACAATGAAAATTGTCTATTATTGATACAATGAACTCACTGTTCTTAAGGAAACATTTTAAATAGCATCCATTATTCATGTGAAGTCCTAAAAATTACCTATCTGGGATTTGGAAAAAAGAACATACTTGCATATCAAAATATGGGAGAATTTTTCATCTTCTTTTATAATAATGATTTTGTACACGTTTTTATCTCTGCATTACAATTTCGTTGTTTCAAATATTTAAACACATAAGGTCGAATCTTCATCTGTGCAAATCTGCATTGCTTCACTTCAAAGAAATGCAATGAATGGCTTTTGCTATGCTCTGAGGCATATTCTGATTTTTACACAACTGAACCAACTTGGTTACTTTCAGTAGCAGTCTGAATCCCCTGCAGTAAAAGTTTTAATGTTAAAAACATTTTGACAAAAATCCAGCTTTATAGTCAGAGGGAGGTCACTAAAGTCACAAAAACACTATCTGCAGAAAAATGCAAATGAATATCCCATAAACTAAGACGATATCTATGCAAAATGAATAGCACTTAAAACTTAAGAACAAATATCATTGCTCCCATTATCTTTTTATCTATAATTTTTACAGGAGACCAAATAAAGTGTTATGAGGATGCAGCTGGCATCTAAAATTCACTATAAGACAGACGATGATGTATTTGTATTGCCTACTGTGGCCCGTTTTTGAAGAAGGTCAATCCAGAGATTACTTAAATTAAATCTAAACTGTAATGGTCTACAGCTGCTTGCACTTAATTTGTTTGGCTTCATATATATTATTAATGAAAACTCAGTGTAATTCTATAGACTTCAAACTTTTGAAGCCACTGTTCTTATTTATGCTTCCAGATGTGTAGTTTCATAATAATTGTTAAACTAATGGAAATTACTGCTATATAAATGGGAATTCATAATCAAACAGCCAAGTCGAATACTTCCTTGTAAGGACATGGTGCTTTAATGCATAAATATTATTATATGGTTCATGTCAAAAGGGAAGCATTCTTTGGTCTTAAACGTTATGGATGCTGTGTGCAGCTAGAGTTTTCTCTGATTTGTAGCATAAGGAAAACATGCAAACCAAAATGGTCATTATTCAAATGTATGCCATTCACATCCATTTTGTTGCATTCTTTGAGAAGTGTAGCTAAATGGATCCAGAGAGGACAACTACAATAATAACGATACTAATACAATATACATGCATCATCTAATGCCACAATTTTCACTTCCATCAACATATCTAAAAATAAGCAATGAAACAACCCTGAAAAATCCTTCAGGGTACCCAAATTCATTTTAAAATGTGGAAAATAACTATCCTTTTTAAATTGCTAGGGTTTTTTTTTTTTCTTACTGAAACAGGACAACTGCCACACTGTGATGAATGTTTCTCAAATGTTTGTGTTCAAACTGTCTCAGTGATGTGGAATACTTCTAAAACCAACACATACACTAATGTAACAGAGGCAGTTACTTTGTAATGCTTTTTTAAAATAGCATAGCATGAAACTCAAACTGTCAGTGCATAAATTACTGCTGCCTTGAGGCTGCAATAACTTATGCATCCATATATTCACCCCATCATATAGCACCCCTTTCAAAGAAAAGCTCAGATCTCCCCTCCTGCCCCCATCTCCCCACCTCTTTGTGGCAACTGTTACGATATCATTAAAAATAAGTAGGCTTCCACAGTACCAGTGTAGGTGAGGGAGGGAGAGAACTGCATTAACAAATGACACAAAAAAACCAAACAGGAGGGTTTGGGGGTTTATTTTCAAGAAATCTCTGCAAAAAATGTTATTGCAATAATTATGTGTTCACATAACTCATTATTATTTGTCTACAGCCGGGCATAATTTGATTTTATTTCTTTAATAAAACTTGATCTAATTTGAGGTTATCATTGTCAGTTCATGGGCAAAAACAACTGATCAATAATGCTAGTACTACTAAGCAATAGGCAATTCTATCTACAGAGCAATTACTGACACCGGTGTAGTCAACTCAAAGGTTTGCTCTTGCTGAGCCAAACAATGTCAAAAGACTGGCTGCTTTATTTTTCATTTCCCTCTTTTTTGTCCTTCTCCCCCCTCCAAAGAATAAAGCCTTAGCTTGCTAATAAAAGATGTGCTAAACTACACAAACTGAAGACTAATATTTGCTCCTAAAATCATAATTTCCCCCTTTTTAAGCAGGGGAAAAAAAGCCAGTGAGAAATGAGATTGCAGCAAATAGCACTCTTTGATCTAGAAACACATTTACAATATCTTTAGTCTTAGGAGCAGATCATGACACAATCCAGTCTAGACTACGATGGTGTTATGTGTATATAATGCTGGCAAAATAATTAAACTGCACTGAAAGGTTTTTATACTGCAGTTCCGACTTAAACTCATCTAATTAAATTCTTCATGAATTAATGCACATAGATTGAGGTCAACATAGTATATGACTTTGACATTTCATAAAGAGCAGTGACAATTATGGATTCTTTCATATATTTTAGATGGCTCAGCAGGACATAATGGCAACTGAAAATTATGTCCAATAGAGAAAATATATTGTTTATATCACAACTTTATCCAACATTTTATAGTTAATATTTTATGTATTCACCCATTAGAACCACCCATACTTGGGTATTAACTACACCACTCGTACTGAATTGAAGGCACCCAAGAGTTTTAGCAAACGCTTTCCCATGTTAATTCTGAGACTACATCATTATTTTTATATCACCAAGGGAATCCCAGTATAAATTTACAAGGTCATGTATAGCCTTTGCTACAAAAATGACAATACTATGCCCTTAGAGTGATCAGCATGAAACACCTTGCTAAAAAGACACCTGAAAGTGCCTGCATTATTTGCCATATTTATGTGATGGCTTCAGAGTGTTTAAAATATTCTAAAGTACCCTGAGAAAATCTTTAATGACCACTGTCATGCATTTTCTTCTCTGGAAAAGTCTTCTTAACTATGGCTCTGAGAACTAGACAGCTTAAGAACAGCTCAGAGCCATTGTCTTTGAGACTGCTTTGTACACCATGCCATTAAGGAGAAAATGAAAGGAACGAAAAGGCTTTTCAGTGATTAGTCGCCATTTCATTAGGCTAAACTACAAAGGGGAAAGGAGCCTCAGTTAAATGCTCACAACACATAAGTGCTGATTAAAAAAATGCCACAACCGAACAAAGCAACTTGGATTTGTCTTTGGCCTTGGGTAGTATGGCTCAATGCAGTGTATGGTGTGGCTGCGCTCCTTTATAAACCCATTCTCGAGTACAGTTGGGCAGATTATCAAAATCTGAGTTATCAAAAATGAATTATTGCTCTCCTGAAAATGAATAGAGAGTGGAGAAATAACTTCATAAGCAGCAGAAGAAATGCTATAAAAATATTAGCACTTTATGCAAATAACAGTAGTCCTCTTACATCTGGTATGTGTCACAGCCCTGGCAATTCACTGCATATTATTATTATCGGCATTGACAAAAATACCCCCAAAGCAAACAACACCTCAGGAGCTCCTAAGAAACCTTAACAACCACTGCTTGGTATCTGTTAACCTTTCCAGACTGATGCTGTTTTATCATGTCAGCATGGAACAGTGATGCTCATAGCTTACCAAGCATTCTAGCACAGATCACTGCGCTGGGGCAGAGAACAGAACTGGAGTTCTGTTTCCAGTAGTCACAGTTCTGGCTTATTAAATTCTTCAGTTTCAGATATGATGCCTTAGCCCACACTGCTCACTAAACTACTACTACCTTGGCAAAGGCACCTCACCTTACTTAAGCTCCAGCCCATTCACCTGGAGGGAGCACAGATGTACTTCACGTGCAAATCCAGACTCCACAGCACACCCGCTTTGCAGAGTGCTGCCTGAGGAATCTGGCCCTAAAAACTGAAGGAGAAACACTTCAGCAATAAAGGGGATATTTTGCTGTTGTAAGAGATGACAACTCTGTGCTTAATCACTTTTAACAAACTGAAGAGGGGCCCTGCCTAAATGCTGCTATACTATGCAAATCACTGACTGGTGATTTGTTTCTTTGGGCGGCTGACAACCAAAATAAGTCAGAAATACTTTTTAGTGCGAAGCAACAGGCTGTGAACACGATGAGCTCAGGATCAGGAGGAATAAAACCTTAGGTCACCTTTCTCTCCCAATGATTCTTTGCATCATGAATCAAAGCAGAAGAGGTGGCCAGGAAAAGCTATGCATCTAGAGCTGAAGAAATGAATAATTACTTGTTACTGAGTACAAAATTAATGTCAGGAACTTTTCCCTTTTTTCTTTAGAGATTAATACTTAATCACTTCATGGAGGTATTTTTCATTCCACTGTACTACAGTAGTACACTGTCTTATACATCTTCTGAAATGCAGGCTCACAGTGCTGTCCTACTGTCAATTGCAAGGAGGAGAGTTAAAAAAAAAGAAAAGAAAAGGAAAGGGTGTGATTTTAAATGTCTCATGAGAAACCAGAGAAAAATCTATCTCCGTAAGAGAAAAATCCTTTAAAAACTCCTTAACCTAACTACAATGAGGTCATTTTACCTGCCAGCTGAGTGGATTTGTCATAAACGCATTCACATTTATTTTTCTTCTACAAAGCATTCAAGTCATCTTTATGCTACTGAGACAGCTGATATTTTCTGGGAAGAAAAAGGGATGTGGTCAAACTAGTTTGGTAAATTATCTGAAGCCTGAAAGAAGAAGTTAAATCTAAAAAGGGCCAAGTGTCACAGATGAAGGAAGGTATTGAAGCTATAACCAATGGATTCCTTCATATAAACTCTATGGCAAACACCATTTAATTAACCATCTTAAATGCAAAGCTTCTTAGTAATCCCTTACGAGTTTCTCCAAAGGCTCAAGGTTTTTTCTAGGTGAGAAGGGAAATTCATGGTAAAATTTAAGGGAATTCTTGTGTAGGAATATGAAAAACTGTTCTTCACTAGTAACCATAGCCATTGACTTCCAGTATGACGTTCTGCACATCCCTTAAATAAAAGCTCACTGTGCTTTCAATTCAACAAAGGTACTTCCATATACGTAAGTAGAAGAAGATCAGGTTGTTAACCTGCTGATCGGTACATCAATTCTTCCACCTGAAAAATAGGACTGAAAACCCTTGCAGGCCCCACACAGATATTGTTGATCTTCATTCACTGTTGTTTGAGACCATCCAATGAAAATCACTTCAAAAGCACAAAGCCTTTAACAAAGCTAAATTTTTACACACCATTCACCCAGCATGCTATTTAGTCCTGTATCAAAAGAAATTCAAACTGCATATGAAGCCTCTCTTTTGGTAGTGAGAAAAGCACATGTCATTGCTTAGCTGAGAACCTGCTTTGGAGTATCTGAGACCACTCTATGAAAGGAAAAGCTTTGATTTACTGACTTGCTGAGATACTCCATTTTACTCACGTATTCTTCAAGCATTGGAGAAATCTCCTTTGTGTTTGGTGTTTTTTACCACTTGCAACTATTATAGTCATTCCATTAAGCCACAACAGCCTGCGATCATTCTGCAGAAGTTCTTCACCTGGTGAACGGATTATTTGTCTGGGCTGAAGATCATCATCTCACTATTGTATCATGCTCACAAAAGTGTGGGGTCTCTCATAGGCTATGTAGAGAATCTGTTCCCTCATTGTGAATAACAAACAACCATTGCTCCACAAAATACCATGGGCCACCAATAAGAGCTGTCACTCAGGTTAAGAATGAACTATTTCTAGGTGAAGAAAGACACATGGGAAGAGTAAACGTACAGTCAAGATCCAGTGAAAGGTGATGAAATTTGAAAACTTGTAAGAATACTAACATGTTAAATACTGCTATCTTAACTGCATTAAGGTATAGGATGTCAAAATGCTCTTTCTTTGGAAAACACGTGATAACCAGAACATGCTACTCCACTGAAATTCATAGTAAAGTTCACATACTAATGCCATGTCACACATCTCTCTTTTTGATACCTACCTGAAAATTGCTTCATCTTGACTCCATTACTAAACAGTGCTGCTTTCTTCAGTCCCACCCAAAGTACTAAGGCCTTTACACAGACTTTAAGTCAGCGAGACAGTTCACTTCCACGAACAGAATCAGTGCAACTCCCCAGGTGAAGCTAGCCTACCTTGCTTCGAGCATCCAAATGCCAAAGACACCAAAGGCTTCCAGTCTTTAAAGCTACGCTGCATATACAGATGCAAAATAAAGTAACTCAAAGTAACTTTAAGTAAACTAGGTCTGTTGGGTAAGAAGGGTTAAATAAATAGGTTTGATAAAAATTTACACACATATAGGTATTCTTTTCTATACCCTTCCTTTCTAGTCTAAAAAGTCCCATCTCCTCCCCGAGATCAACAAATTCTACCTCATCTCCTCTGGTTCCAAGCAAAGCCTTTCCATCACCATTAAGGCTTGGCTTTGTGTCAAGTCCTTGCCCTTGTCTCAGAGCAAAACGGCCAACAACCCCTCTCATGTGTCTTTTCAGCCCTTCCCCCCCCTCCACTTGCACTTGGAAACTGTCTTGAACTTTAGCTTTGTTTCAAGAAATCTGGAAATGTGAGATTCTGACCATTTAAGTCTTGCCGATACACACATAAAATCAACTGAGAACAAAAGCTTCTGCCACTCAAATTACTTGCGCATACAATAAAAAAATTAAATGTTATGGCTATACCAAAAGTTGATAAAACATGAATATTTATGAAAAGGTAAGTATTTAAATGCATGCATTTACACAAATCAGTTTATAAATACAGTTGTTTGCAGACTTCATTTCTAAGGCATGGGTGAGTGGCAATGCTGCTAGTTCTGTTTACTATGCAAGATATTCAGGGCTTCAGCTCATGTTCCCGAGAGTTCCAGTTGCTTTTGTTAGGACCATGAGGGTAGCACATATCCTGCTTTAGGCTTCCAGAAATTATTTATGCAGGACTTTCCCGTTCATACTCTGTACCCTGAATATTCTGACTTGGTTTTACAAGCTGATTTCACGTAAAGCAAGGTCAGATTCTGATGCTCTCTCAG
Source organism: Haliaeetus albicilla (assembly GCF_947461875.1). Taxonomy (NCBI): domain Eukaryota; kingdom Metazoa; phylum Chordata; class Aves; order Accipitriformes; family Accipitridae; genus Haliaeetus; species Haliaeetus albicilla. The sequence goes on from NC_091505.1 coordinate 7,019,271, forward strand.
CTACAACTGGATTCACGCTCCGCCTGAGTGAGGCTACCATAATACCCTACCACAACACCATTATGTGTGGATGGAAGAATCGACGATACATCATCACCGCATGAGCAGTATCGGGGCTCTGACATACAATGCTCTCGTGTTCCTGCTTTTCTTCATGAATGGGCTGACACAGTTCCTTATTCTCAGGGGCTCCACGAAACGACGCAGATTTGTTGCACATGTGCAGTTACTCCACCTGTTGGACAATACTGCTGATAGTAGTGTGTGTTCCAACAGCTTCAAGGGATGCTCAGGCATTTTCCCTGGGCATCTCAACACCAAACCGAACCCACTGTTTATACACAAAACTTGTAAAGAGGCACAAAGCTGCAGTACAGAATACCGCCATGAACTCTATGCTGTTGGTCTTTAGCTGCATCTTAGTCTTGCCAGTATGATACATCTCATGCTGGATGACTTTCAAAGTTGATTCACTCCTCTTGTTCATAAGCTAGAAAAACGGTTTAAGTGATTACCAGGGGTAAGCTAAACAAATAGCAGCTAATGGGAAAGATCAGGAGAAAAACGCTTAGGGCTCTCAGTCCACCCAAAAACCAGCCAACAACCATTCTCCCACGCAGGGTCTGAATGTTTGTTTGGAGAAGGATCAGTAAAAGGGCTTTCTTCTGTATCTGTGTACCACAGAGACCAAGATAAAAGGAGTCTGTATGAGACTTTAGAGATTTCAGAGGGAATAAATGGAGAGTGATTATCAAAAGCTAGATTTAACTGTTCAGGCTCAGATTATTCCCGAACACATTTAGGCAGTAAAGTCAAACAGTAAAGCAGTCCTGGAATATTTCAGTTAAGGTTCTGGCATGTTTCCTGAATAGAGCCTTAGTTCATACATTATACTGCCGAATGCAACGAAGCAATGTGCCCTAAATAAGAATGTCAAGATTTGCCTCTTTGTCAGGGTAAATTACTTGTATTTCACACAAACACTGCTAAGCAGTATCTATGACTTTCTGTTCTATATAAATACAAATTCTAGTCATTATAAGATGGTAAAATCACTCGTTCCCAAAAGGCTGATAGTGAAGGAAACAGATAATTTTCTTATTGCACATAACTATATGAAGTATGATAGTTCTTTAAATCTAAATAATGGATTTTCTACCATAAGGGTCTTTATACTGTGTGCACTTTATATTGTACCAGAGCTTGAAAACTTGAACCTACATCATATCCTTTCAGGAAAGCCTTGCAAAAGATGCAGCATTTTGTGGCCATGCTGCAAGTTGCCTTTGGCTGACATCATGACTTAGAAGAAAATTTCTGGATGGCAGTTACTGGGGCACATGATTCTTTGAATGTACAGACCTGTGACGCCTGTTCCTGTGATATGGAGGCCAAGCCTCAGCTCGGGAGGTCTTGCCAAGATTTTATTTCCTGCTGTGCATTTCCCAGTATATAAAGAAGTGGGAAAGGAGAATGAGACAGCTCATCTACATAGCTACCTAAACGCTAGCAAGTGATATTGTCTACATGTCACCACTCCCATGATCCTGGGCTGCTGTCCAAAACACTCCTGCAAAAGAGCCAAAAAACTCAGAAGAATCAAGGTTTGCAGTAACTCTTCCCCATTTTGTCACCTTTGGTGTTTTATAGGCTTCCAAGCATGCTTTGTATGTTCCATTATTCTTCAGCACAGACTGATATTTACAGAAGATAATGTCAAGATTTTAAATCCTTTCATACTTTTGAAAGTGTAAGCAAAATATATTGCATCAACCGTATAGGTGCAACTGAGAAGAATTAAGCAGGTATAAACATACTAGCAAACAAGAATTACAATTTTAAAATGGAACAAGCCCATGTTTAATTCTGAGAAAACTGTCAGCCAGCCTTAAATCCTTTTCCCTTCATGCAATGGAATCAGACCAGTTCTTCAGCTAGTGGAATAACTCTCCTGCTCTGAAGAATAACCATATTAATGAACAGCTCAGCTATTGATTCTTTTGACATTTGACTGTTCAGCAGGTGCTGAATTCAGGGTTTACTAATGCTGGTGTAGCTGCTACCACGAGTTTCATTTTTCCCCTTTATTGAAGAATGATCTTTATAAATGAAGATAAAAGTTCCTGACATGCAGAAAGACAATACAGAGTTTAACAAATGAGCTATGTGGAAGGAGGAGTTCTTTTGCACCTGTCTGCTGATGGAAGGTGCTTATAAACAGAAGTCAGTCATTCTGTGTTGGATTACATTTTTCATTGCTGTTTTTAGCAGAGACTCAGTCCACCAGAACCTGACATTCCAAAATCCCTAGGAATCTACCAGGTACTAAAGCAGATTCTTTTTAGATTCCACAATAATTAATCTTACCCCAGATGTTTTGAACAGAATGTTATGGTCTACATATCAGTAATTTTCAGTGCAACTCTTATTTCATACAAAAAAAAAATCTATCAATTTAATTTTGTGGAAGATATAATGAGCCTGGTTCTACATACTGCTTCTTTTATCAGCTCCAATCTCTCATTCTCCAGGGAAAGCAGTACAGAAGTGTCTTGTCCTTTGATAGCAATAGATAACTAACCTCATTTTGTAAAAGCAGAACTAAACAGAAGAGTTATTCTTTGTCTTCAGCAGAAGCAGTGAATCAGATCTCATTGCCTTGTACTGAACCCAGTTTAAAGCAATTCGATGCCTTACACATAATCATTGAGAAGCTTACAGTTGCACTTTTTTTTTTTTTTTTTTTTGGCTCTTTACCTGGCATTTCTTTATGCAACAGGGTACCAGAAGGGTTTGTATTTGAGGAATATGACAGGTCACATTTTCTGAAGCTGTATTTTCAGGTCTTCTGCATCCTTACCCATCCGTTATGTTCAGGTCAAATTTTTGTGTTTCTGTGGCAGTAAAGATTAAAGATGTAACTGCTTTTAAAGCAGATATTTTCAACTCTTCTTAGCCACATAACCTGGGGCTTTAGATGAACATTTCCATGCCTCAGCCTTCATCTAGCCAGTGTTAAACAATTAAAAAAAAATAATTAGCCAATGATAACCCTACTTACCAAAGCTTTTTTCTCCTTGATTTTAGGTATCGCTAGATACCTACTGACAGACTAAATCAAAACCAAATGACAGAAGAATTTCAGAGTTAGAGAGGTATTTGATTACAATGCCATAAACACTGTGATCTATCTGTACCTCTGTCTAGACTGAGCTCCCACTGTGTAGGTACACAAAGTCACTTTCCTGTCCTGTGATGACTCCTATGGTCTGAAGCAACACTTGATGCACATCGCGGAAATCAGAGCAAGAAGAAGACTTGATGCACATCACAGAAATCACTTGGTGTGATTTTGTTTAAATGATCTGCATGACAGAAATCAATGTCTTTGTGCACAGTAGGTATGACAAATCAAAGTAACTTAGGACAAAATGCCTGTGTTGTATTGACAGATGGAAAGTGAACAATCTGTACCAAAGAGTGTTTCTCAGGCAAAAATAAACTGAAATGTTACTTAAGAAACATTATGGCAATTTAAATAAACAAAAGCTTCGGTATTACAATCTATCACACCATTTTTATAATTAAATGAGAAGTGCTTCACACTTTCACACAACATTAAGATGACTATGGAAACCACAAGCTTACCTCTCCACACATTCATATTAGTGTTACTCCGGCTCACTGACTTCAGTGGAATAACATCTGATTTACAGTAAAGTAAGGCAAGAGGAGAAACAGACCTGAAGACTAGAAATAAACCTGAGGTTTTTGATGAAACATAGTCTTCAGCATGAGATGCAAAAGGTGACTTTCCTGACAAGTGCTACTCAAATTCTTAATAGGTTTCTGCATGTAACCCCATCTCATTTCATCCTGACATAATCTTAATTAGTCTTAGTTCTACTGCAGAGAAGCCTACTGAGGCAGTTAGCACCATATAATTAATCAGCTATTTTGCACGCATCACAGCAACCAACAGTGTCAACTTACTGATGTGAGTTAATACAAACAGAAATCAACCCTGCCTTTCCCTTTCACATGAACTAAAAGCACATGGCATGGAATGAACATATGACTATTTCTTCTATACACTGCCTCATGTCCTTTCTTCCCTTAGCAGCCATTTCCTAATGCATCATTACTCTCTGCAAAGTATAATCTGGTTTTTCTGCTGGTACTAGGAGAAGAACATGCAATTTGATATTTCTCTTAAACTTCAGTTTCTTCACAGAAGAGTAAGTCCAGCAACTGAAATAAGCAATGATAAGACATAATTCTTGCTGCTGGAATTCATAAATCTCACATTTTATTTTTCCTTCTGTGTGCTTTAGCAGTTTTTAAGAAACTGAATTTTGCACCTGCACATAAATATACATTTGAGAGCACAATCTGCAACATTCAGTCATCTCATAGCAACAGAAAATAATGTACTTACAAATATAAACATATACAATGTACATACTAACTCACTGGATTAAAAGCTTCACCACCTATTGATGTAATTGCAGATCTTAACTTTATTCTATTGTTTGAGATTTATCTTTTGTCTTCACTGCAGGAGCCAAACATCACAGTATTGTGCCTAATGTCACCAAGGGGGAAACCATATGATTATATGATTTGATGGCAAAGAAGAAAGAAGCCACTGCTCAAGGAAAACAATTTTATAAAGCTGATTCTCCATTTGCCTAAGCTTAAACTGAAATAGTTCAATAAGCAGTATAAAACCACAAGAAGGTTTATTCAGTTTTGTATGGCATCTGTAATATGATGGGGTATTCGTTAATAGTCAATGCAATGTTTAATACATGTCAGTGTTTTGCTTCAGCAGAACACTGTAAAACTACTTGCAAGAACAATTTAGTCCATAACTAATATTCAACATAAGAAAGAATAGTCTAATGTTTTGAGATTTCTCAGATTCTCAGAACAAGCCAGTGAGATAATCACTGTAATAGAAAGGCAGTACTTAAATGACAGTTTATTTCAGGAACTGACAGTAAACTGCTTAACACCTTCTCTCTACAGTGTTTGTGCCCCAAAGCAGTAAAGTATCTAAGACTGGAATTATTAAAAATTGTTACAGCTCTAGTGTTTTCATTTCCAGTGGTATCTCAACATAGGAACATGTACAGCCTATTCACTACCCCACACAAGGAGTCATTTACCATTATTATTATTCAACATCTTGGGATGTTTTTTTGTATTTGAAGGCCTATCACAAGAAATTACGCAGCCTACTGGAACTGCTAAATGTTTCAGGTGCTGTCATCCACAATTACTACTCATCAAGCAAAGGAATCTGATGTCTATTTCTCAGTACCTAATTGCCCTGCCTCTCCCTCCTATATGAGTCTTCTTAATTTCTTTTAATGCTGGAAGAATACAGCAATTATAACTCTGATAAGACGGCTACCAAGTTTGTTTTAACCTCACTAAATCAGCAGTAACTGAAGATAATCAGCTGTTCATCTCTGTTTCTATTTTAAAAGATGGCAAATATGTTATCAAACAACAGCAACAAGAACATATGTATAGGAAGGAAAGATAAGATGTGGTAAGGTTATCCTAAACAACTCAAAGCCCATCATCAAGCTACCTATACCACTGATGCCTCTTCTCTCCTAAAGATACAGCTGTCCTTTATCTTCTAACCCTGAGCTACATTTTACAATCCTTCAGTCACCTGCACTATCATCTAATTCAGATTTCGCACTCTGACACTTAGTCTGAATGTCTGACATAACACACAGCTAGCAAGCCACAGTAGGTTCACAACATGATTTTGATTAGTAATTGTAAGATTGTGAGTAGGATGTGCATGGGAAGTCAAGACAGGGGGCAGAAGGCAACAGAGGTAAAGTCAGATTCCTGGGGCTAATTTCACCAGCAAGAGCTGTGTTTTAACCTGTGATTAAAATCTCAGTAGGAACAAGGCAAAATGAAGCCTAGACACAGCCCAAACTGTTCCAAAGGGATCAGACATCATAATAAGCTCATGATTAGACTGTGTCTACCTAAAGATTGTACACACTGAGGATTGTAGAAAAATGCAACTCTGAGTCTGCAAGTCTTCCCTCGTGACTTCTGTCACCATCTCAGTTAGCTTGATAGTCCTATCATCCAGACAAGTTCTAGTGAAACTGCCACTGTTTTGGATGATTTTTCCAGTCTGAAGTGCCAAATTTCTTATTAGGCATGACCTTGGATGACTGATGCATCTCCTTCCAAAACAAACTTTATTAGCCTTAATCATGATAAGTTTCATCAGTCCTGGAACATATTGACATTTTACTTTATTGCATGCTGTAAGTTTATCACATTTGGTCACATCAAACCTTTCTTACTCAGACAAATGGCATACTGACAAGAGCTTTCATTTAAAAGTGGACTAAACCAAAAATATGGATGTTTGGTTAGTGGTTTTGAAAGATTTAAAAACTAATGGCATTCTTAACTTCTCTATACTTTCCTACTTGATCTCATAGCTAGCATTTCTCAATGCTAGAAATACTTAACACCTCCAAATCACTCAGAAAATTCTGAACTCTTGGCATTCACCTAAAATCAGACTAAAAATCGCTTTCTTTCAACATATGGTATGTCCTTAGCTGGGTGATTCTATTAATCTTCAATGTGAAAAGCACAGCCACAGAAGACTTGATCTTAATCAATATGCAGTAGCCTAGGGTATCAGAACTTTGTCATGGGAACCAGGAATGGACTCTAAGCTTCGTTGGCTCTAGCCAGACCCCTTTGACCCGAAGAAGGTCTTGGAGTTGTTAATCATAAAGCTGGTGAGAAGGGCAGTGGCACATCTATCTGATGCAAAAAATGCTACCCAGGTGAAATCTGTAACCAAGCAAATTCTGTACACTTAGAGCAGGTGGCAACAGCTGCTCCACAGAAATATGCAAGATTCCTCACAGGAAATGGTTTCTGATGCTTAGATCTCTTTTTGACAGGATTTGCTACTTTTTATGCTTCTTAGTAGTTAACAATTGGCTTAAGCATAAAACCACTGGTTTTAATATGTTTTCATTTAGTAAAAACTTATCTCTGGTCATTCTTGTCATGTATCTAAATTCATCTCTGGATATCCATGTGACATATCTAGAGCATCCTTTCTCCAGCAGAGCCCTAAAGCATCTTATGCGTTATATTCTTAGACCATTATTGATGCCTAGACATCTTTAGAGTGTATCCTAGTATGGATTGTCTTTGTCCAGTGACAGGAGAAATGCACATTTATGTAAAGTGGTGTGGGATTTGCAATGTCACGCACAGCGGAAGGTCTTGCTTAACAGCCTACTTCGTAGTGCTGACTTTATTTATTTTGCAAGGACTCAAAAACCCTGGCAAGTGTTGAGTCTGCGGTTCCATGGAAACCAGGTATTCCAAACCGAATGCTTACACTGCTAACACTATCCTCCAAACAACCTCTTTACAAATGATCAGTAATATGAAAATGCCTTCTTTCCATCTATCCATTTATTCTCGTTTCTTCAGAATAAACTTGTTTTCTAGGACCATCAGAATGTGCTATCTGCATCCAAAAGAAAATAGGGATGGGCTGCACATGCTGATCCTGGTAATACTTACAGCAAGTTATGAAATAGAAAAATCACTTAAAATGATGGCGCTTACCCCGTTCAGTGTCATAGAGGTACACGAACTTTTCCCACTTATAATGAGTCAAGAGACTCAAGATGGCTCCTTTTAATGCTGGCCGCATCTGGATGACAAACTGCACATCTGCATCTGTTGGGAAGCTGGGTGTGACGAAGGATGTGTGAAGTGCTCCACAAAATGATGTCAGTGTGTTCATTGACATCTGGTCATAGAATCCAAAGATGGCGTAAACTCCTCTGGAAAACTGTGAACAGACTAACAAAGACAGACAGGGGTGTTAAAATCTGACATATAATGAATGCAACAAACTTTTAAAGTGTGTTTGAAGTAAGCCTTCTAAGCAATCCTGAAATTATTCTGTACGCTGCAGCAGATGGAATGAATTTATGAGATAATTTATACTGATTTCAGTGTAGCTGTGAGTTGTACCAACTTTGTCACAAGTAAACTGGCCTGAGCACATTTTTGATTGCCATTTGTCCTGCTATATTGTTATAATCCACTAATCTCTCCATATTCTTTAAAAACAAACATGGGATTACATTGCTTGTCTGTAAAATACCTTCCCTCCCTTGAGTACCACCTGTTAGCAGCTACATAACAAATGTCAGGTCTGCCTGAAAGTCAATATGTTAAGATGTAGTTTTCCCTGGTATCCCACCTTGATTCAGATCTGATTCAAAGAAATCTGGATGTTTTATTCCTTTCTAGTCCCACAACTCTGAAATCTCTGTGTGAAACCTGGGTGTGGTCTTTTTCAGTGAGAAATTATGGTGGCTTCTTAACTGAGTGTTAAAATCTTTCAGAAGCAATTTGGAACGTGTATGGTTCATTAATGACAACACAAATAAGGAACACATATTGTTGCTTCATGGGATGAAAGTTGATATCCCTTAACCAGGAGGCTTTCAGTCATTAACTTTTCTGGTGTCCTGAAGAACTCATCTAGTACCAGAAAATAAGCAAAATGCAGTCAAGGGTGTTTTGTTTCACATGCACTTATCTGGGGAAACACTTCCTTTCCCATACTTTGTAGAGATTTAGCAATGACCACTTGGGACAAAAATGAAAGTATTTCAATTTATAAACGTGGTCAACTTCACGGGAGTTGCAGGGAAAAGAGTTTCTTTGTTGTTCAACTCCGTAGCAACAGAGCAAGCTTCTTGCGACCCTGGGTTCTTTCCATGGAGGGAGACTGCATCAGAGACAGCAAGGGAGCCTGATATGTGGGATGCTGGGGCTCTGGTCCATAATAAAGATTGTACAACTGAAATATGCTACAGCATAGCAGCACTTCTAAATCAAAACATTTTTGGACTGAGATGAGCAAGTTCCATTTGTAATGAAGATAAGTTTCCCAGAAAAATGTTCATTCAACATTAACAATTTCGCTTGTCAAGAACTGGATTTAACAACAATTTTCAACTAGCCCCATTAACCACTTTTGCCAAAACACTTCATATTTAACTTTGCAAAAAGCAAGGGGAAGTAATTACCGGTAAAGAAGACATGACTTCTACACAGAAATATACAGCATCGTTACTTCCAAAAGTACCATCATGAAACATTTCCTACCGTAAATGCTACCATTCAGAATCACTAAAGCCTGTAAAAGTAATTTTAAAAAGGATTCTCCACCATATCAGCTCACTGATACAGCATCATGGATAACACCTCAAATAGGTAGCCAGGTGGGGAAATTCTATTTTTTTCCTGGAGATCCAGATGCAAAAATAGAACTGCTCTTAAGGAATTTCTTTAAGTGTTTAAGCCACTGTAACAGGACACGACCAGTCGTGGATACCAGCAGCAAGTAACAGCTGGTGTAGACAGAAGAGCTGCACATGAGGCACAGACAGGGAATAAGAAGCAGTGATTTCTGAAAGAAAAAGTTTGCCGAAGTTCTCAACCACAGTAAGGAAAAGATATAAAAGAAGTTATAATACAGCGAGAATTTATTCCCAGAGGCATGACTGAGGAATTAAATACACTGTTTCAAAAGGCATTTTGTTAAACTATATACCAGCAGGATATAAAGTAGAAAAGCTACCGTAAAAATTATCTGCTGAAATAACAAATAAAAGGCATTAACTTACAGGTGAAAAAAAGGGAAAAATAAAGACTACATTAGAAAGTCTGGCAGTCTCCAAATCATTTCAGTGGCATGTAAGCCCTCTAATTTCATGGAAATAATCACTGGAGTGGGGCTAGCGGAGCTGGGTGTCCTCACATACACTGAGTCAGTACCTCACAGACCAGGCTTCTTTTACATATTTATTAATGGCCTAGTTTACTAGGTTTTTATGTAGATTCTGTACTGCGGCGAAAGCAGAGAAGAGCAAGTATTGCAGGAAACATCCCTTCTTGCAATGCAAACAAAACATATTTTCAAATATCTCCTGACCCTAAAAACTCAGAGTATTTCAAACAATCCTGGGTTCACCCATTATTTCTTATCAGGTATAAGGTATAAGGCTCTTGAATACTTCTGAACTGTGACTCCACTAAAATCTCTCAGATTTACAGGGAGATAGTATCTGAAAAAGAGAGTCACAAGGGGGCTCAGAAAACCTACCATGCTATCTAAGTGTAGGACTATAATGAAGAATACAGATTAGCTCTTATTAGGACTGCTAGTTCCTACACCTCAAAGAGTCAGTAGAGAGAATAGGTGCAGGGCTAAATGTAACTGACAGTGGCTGGCTCCAGCATGGACCAGTTCCTCTGCATTGTGCTGGGAACCAGCTGAGAATTGGTCCGGTTTGTGCTCTTTCTTGTTCTTAGCGATATGGCACCTAGGCACTGTGGTCAACAGTTTGAAAATGGTTCAAGGTCTTTGTCCTTTGGACAAAATTCTGTCTTGCATGGCTATTTTAAAATACTGAATTAAGGTGTATCTATTTTCATAGCAGTTTGTGCTCTTGCTCATTTATGCGAAGAGCCCACTCTCAATTTGTGAGTAATCTGAGAAAAAAATCAGTGTCTGTGAACAACCTGACTGTTAGCAGGACCTTCTCCAAACAATACCTAATAGCCAACATGGAGCTGCTGCTTGCATGGAGTATCCTAGCGCAGGTGACAGCTTCTGAGTTGGCCTTTCAGATATCTGTGAATTTTCTTCCTAAAAATTCTGGAGGATCACCAACAATATCTTCTAACAAGCATACCTCCCTGACCAGTCTTATTTCCCCTGATTCAGGTTTGTATTCACTGCAGATCTTTAAGATTTAACACTTTTACGGACTATCTCTCTTCTATTAGTTTTGAAAAATCTTCATCTCTTAAGCTTCTCTGCTTATTATAGCTTATTCTTCTTGACTATCTATTCTGCATGCACTGTAGGGTGCCAATTCAATTTTACTGGCCCATTTAAAAGGCAGATAAACCGTTGTTTTTATAAAGAGAAGCTAAAAGGCCAATTATCTTGGTCCTCAATGTTCATTTGCATTTTTGAACTCACAATTTTGTTACAACTTTGTAGCATTAGGTCTTTTATTTAGTTTGTGACCTAATCTCCTATGTGATCAGATGAGCCTACTGAACATCCATGAACCCACAGCCATATTGTTACTTGTCTTCCAAAAACCAAACACATAATTACATTCATTTTAATTAAATTATTATTCTAACACCACTGAGCCTTAAGCAAAATTTAAAAAAGGCTAAATAAACCTTAGCTTTAAGCTCTTTCAAACTACTTTCTATTGACAATCAGAACAATCCTCATGTTTGAGTAAGAATTTTGGTATTTTCCCTTAATTAATCACAGTTGATTTATGTTTGTTTTTCCCCTATCTGAAAAATGCAGATGGTCAAACACATAATTTGGCTGTTAAAGAAGTGATTTGGACAAATCCTGAAGCAACCTTATTCCTCAAAAAAAAAAAAAAAAGCAATTTTTTTTTTGCTGAGCTATGCCTTTATGAAACTGCTCTTAACTATAGTTATTAATACTGTGTATGCGCATCTGTCTCCAAGGACAGCTCATAATCAAATTGCTTTATAACCTGATCTGAAAAAGTTGCAACCTCCACAAACATGGGACAGACGTCCTGAGGAGCAGTTATCCAACAGGAGATCATAGTAAGCCGTTATTTTGGCATTAGGTGCAAGGTGAGTATTTATGAATGGAGACTTAACTCTGGGCTTGTTCTTGGAATAAGTTAGCTGCCACGTGCCATCATTTTCAGGAAAGGAATGGATTGTATGACAGAAGCCTGTGAATTCTCAAGCATGTCAAAAGAAGGTAAGAAACTTCCAGGTCATGAGAGATTGAAGTGTTTCCTGCCAAGGAGGGAAAATGCTCCGAGCCAGAGTGATCACAGTGGTAAGCAGAATTTACTTAAACCCCCTCCCCCCAAACCAAAAAAAAAAGGGCAACCAAAAAACCCAGACCAAACTCAAATAAATAAAAATCTTTGTTTCGGTACTGAATAGCAGCTGAGCCATCCTAAACATCAGTGTAAGTCAATGAATCCCAGTCTTCTGTTTTACTAGCAGTTCTATCCTCCCTCCAGTCAAATCAGCCCCACCACAGAAACTTGCTAAGATTAACCAGATGTGATTTTTTTTCACTGAGACCCCAGGAAAGCTCCAGGCCAGAAACTCAAAAGATGCCCCATTTCACACATGTTATTTGATGTTTTGTGTCCTTTTAAAATTTATTTTTTGCTTTCTAATGGTATTTAGTTCTTCTACCTTTTAGTGACTGTGAGTATTCCTAACACAGCAAGGTTGTATAGGCTCTGACATTTCTACTGTCTATTGCCTGGAAGCTGAAGTCAAAACTTCTCTGACACCTTTTTTTTTTTTCTTTCTTTTTTTTTTTTAAATTCCAGTTCTTACTATAAACAACTGAAGCATGACTAGGAACATTTACAAGTAGGTTTGGATTTTTGCTTGTTTAAAGAAAAGATGTATAAAGCCAACAAAAGAAATATGTTAAAGGATGGATCTTAATACACCATTTCCACTAGATATCATTAAGAGTCAGGGGTTGGAGGTTACAATACCTCAGACGCTATTCCTTCTTCATTACTGTTTGTATGGACAAGTAATTTCCCCTTTGTTCACATCAATTTCTTATAAAGTAGGTCTGACGAAATTAACCTTTGTCAAAGGGGCACTGTAAGGCCTGCCTTACTGATAATCATACAGCTCTTTGGGATGAAAGGCGCTGTAGGAGCACAATCACAACTGACATTATTGCGCGTTGCTCATACCAGTTCCTCAGTTTTGTGTTCTGTGTTTCCCTCAGCTGTGAAATAATTTTATTCCCTCCACTTTCTTCTGCCAATTGTCTTGGATTCCAGACAATTCTCACTGCCAGCCTCTGCCAACAGACTAATGGGACTACTTTATAATGGAATAATATGCAGCATATCTCAGAGCAGTTGCTATTTGCTATCTAAGGCTCCATCCTATGACTTCCTTGCTGTAATAATGCAAGAGTTATCATTAACATCACTTCATACAGTAAGCATACAGGCTTTTAGAGAGACCAACAATGCCTCTAGTGCTTTCTTTCCCTTTCCTTTTAATACACCGAATGAAAAGGCACACTCTCTCTTCCTTGAGCCCTGAGGAGATCAGCACAGCAGTGAGCTACTTTTGGGGGGCTCCACAATCAGACTTGAGAGCTTCCTTTAAAGACAAACTCATCATATTAAAAATTAAAAATGAACTGCATTTACCTATGGCAAATAAAACTACCTTTTGCATTTAAAATTTTTAAGACACTGAATTCTGTCAAGAAGAAAATATTCCACTGAGTTGTTTAAAATTCAGCTGAGAAAAGAAGCATTTCTGAAAACACCCATTTCTGAAATAGTTAGTAGTGAATATTCTTGGGGGTGGGAGGGAACCAAGGAAGTTACAACCTGGATACAAATCCTCCTGAGATATTGGCTATAACATCACTTCTCATCCTACCTAACAAAGGATGTGCCCTTACAAACATAAAAAAATCCCCCCAAACCAAACAAAAAAACCCCAACCCAAAACCTCACAGCACAGCGCAAAACAAAATTATGATTTACTCTTGTTACTTCATTTATGGCAAAAGTTTTCTTAGTGATATAAATGCAGTGTGTTTTATCTAGTTCTTTATAAAAAGAACTACTCGGCTTGCTTCATTCTATCTAGTGCCTTCTTCAAACATATACACTTCCTTCGGTCTGCATTTCTTTTTAGAAGAGCCAATAAAGTAAAAACAGTAGATTCAGGCACTGGGAGGGGGCTATTATTAAATTGCAAATGAAAGGCATAAGGATTAATCCATATTTTACAAACCATTTACTGAAAAGCAATCCAAAACAAATGTCCAGATCCAAGCATCCCCAAACACTCTCTGGTCAAGATCCTGTTCAAGATTACTTTTGTCACCCTACCACAACTCCAGTGTGCATTATTAAATGAGTCTTTATTTCTTATCCGCTTTTGAGGATGACTTTGGAACCCTCACCACAATTATAGCTCCTGGGTGCTGGGTGCTGTAGAAATACTACCACAACCTTGGTTTCCTTCAGTATGCCCAATTATTTATGACATACATGACTTGACTCATTAAACTTTACACATTTTGGCCTTTATATATACTACTACAGTCAAATAAAACCCTAACAATGTACATGAATTTGCTGCGTGCTGGATCTTCTCTTCACACCGAAACATTTGTGTGAATTTTATGAGCGTATGAAAAATGCCAGCTTGCAACAATAAAAATAGGCCACTTAGGCTGTAGCAGTGCTAGTAGGAACACCAGCAGCACAAAACCTCATGCACACTGTGATGCTAATAGGTGCCGGTCGAGACTTGCAATGACTGCTCGTGAGAAAGAAGTGCGTAACTGAAGTCAGATCCTTTTAGACAGAAAGGCTGACAAAAGGCACAGTTTCAGAAAGCACTCAGAGAGAGGTAGCTGAAGTTCACTCAGGCCTGATGTACTTTGTCCATTAGCGTAACTTTACTCAGACAAAGGTAAACCAGGACCAAATCCTCTCTGCCCCCAAACTGCCAATTTGATGCATGTGCAAATAAAAGCTTTGGTATTTTAAAAGACTAACTAATATATTTAAAATCTCAGTAACAAGGACATCTTTGAGCACCAAACTGTAAAACAGACAGAAAGTCAGGCTGAACACGACCTTGATTGTCCTGAGAAAGCTGTGCTTAGCTTTCTGAAAGGTGTTCTTTATCTAGTCAGAGAACATACTGCAGGTGGCCTGAGCGGCTTGGAACAGGCTAGGCTACTTGTGCTGCTATTACCTACTCACTTCTGTTTAGGTCCCAAGCTGCTTCCAAACCTAAGATTAGGTAGAGTCTGAGCTACCTCTGTTTTCAGGTTACTGGCCACAAAGCTAAAAAAAAATAAAATAAAAAAATAGTTTTGTAGAACCTTGATGAAACTCAAGCACAAAATGAGTAACTTGTCCTGCAAACCTACCAAATTATAATGTATGTTTCACTTTCATTAAAACAAAACAAAACACCCCCTCCCCCCCCCAAACCACTTACCATTCAGAATCTCTGTATTTACAACACGTTTCTGATGATGGAAGAAACCCAGGAGTCAATCCACCTAGTTTCCAGGAAAATTGTCAGCCTCTTATCAGTAGGTCCAAATCATAAAAAAGATTTTGTTTTAACTGGGATCACTATTATGCACTGATTTTTTTAAAATACGACGGATTTGGAGTTCTATGAGAACATTCCTTTTGAAAAGCTATGATGAATTTGAAGTATAAGCAATCTACTGGAGTTTGAGGGAAGCAAAATAGGGGTTTAAAGCTTAAAATGGATTAAAGGTGAAAGGAGATATATATGTGCCATGCAAATCAACTCATTTTTTTGGAGGATGATTTAAAAAATGTTAGGTATTTGAGGACTATACTTAAGTATGTGCTGATCAGAATACTACATTATCTTGCTTGTGTCTTTACAACATGGTGTTCAAGCTCTCAGATCAAGCACCACAAATTATAGCCAAGTTTTCTGGTTTTAAACCCATCCTGGCAATCCACGATCTTCTACTGTTACCAGACCAGTTTCCATCCTGAACCCCCCACCCCCACAAGCTGCTCACAAGGGAGAATTCCTTTTAGTTTTAAAGGGAAGACATCAAATACATACCATACTGTTTAAAACAAAAAGCTCTTAGAAAGAAGACTTTGTAACACTCCTGCAGAACTCAGATTTAAATGCTGTGGATTTGTGTTATTTGTGAGCTCTTCCGCTTACTGCCTACGCTGGTCCTGACACGAAAGGAGATACCTGAAAGAGGAGCAGCAAGACGCTTCTCTTCGTAGGCAGTTAAACTCACTGCTAGAGAGAAATGGAAAGGCATTGGTATCTGCCTTTTGTGCTTTGACGAAGAGATGTTTCTGCTCAGTTTCTCCAGGATAATAAATGCCTTGCCAACAACAGCGGTATGTGCAATGCCAACACTCTGCTCCTGATAGGCAGCTCCACGATCCTGGATGCTTAAGAGTTCAGGCACTGGCCTCAAATTTAGGGAGTGTTAGAGACTTAACATGTGGATGTAAAGCAATTCATTGAGCTTTTGCCCTTTGAGAAAAGGCTTAGTCTATCCCGTCCACGTAAACATGCACTCCTTTCTCCCTGAAGCATGGAACATGAGCTAACACCTGTGTGAGGGAGCCAGAGGACCTGGCAAAGTTTTCCCCAGAAGAGTCTAAATATATTCACAGCAAACAACAACCATTTGTGTTCTCCACATCCGAGGCTCCAACTCCTGTTTCATGACTGATCTCTGCAGAAACATGGACAGTGTGCATGCAACACAAATATGTAACACACACTTGAGTTAAATAACTTGTTTCCATCTGTTGCACCATTTGAAATGCTTTTCATTTTAATCTAGTATGTTATGCCAGCATGCTGTGATCACTTTGGATTGCAACTGTAGCTCTTATTTTCTGAAGCAATTATTCTAAAAATGTTGGTCAGAGGAAAAGTATGAAAACCCCTATTCTTTCAAAAGTTATTGTTATAACACACAGGGAAATTTAGCAGCCATTTACTTAC
Organism: Haliaeetus albicilla; assembly: GCF_947461875.1. Classification (NCBI taxonomy): domain Eukaryota; kingdom Metazoa; phylum Chordata; class Aves; order Accipitriformes; family Accipitridae; genus Haliaeetus; species Haliaeetus albicilla. Next base: position 7,035,951 of record NC_091505.1, read on the forward strand.
AGGTGGCCAATATACTCTACTAATATGCATATTCTAATAAACATATAGTAACATTTAATAGTTTAACATAAAAATCATGAATGTTTCTATAATTTTATTCAAAGTAATAAGAGTTCCAACAAGCCATTAAGCACTCCGCTTTGGAAAAAAAAGACATATTCAAAAAAGTGTTTTTCATATGAATTTGACAAGATGTGGTACACCATGGGGTACCCATGTAGCTATTGTTACATCTTCAGAGACGATCTATCTCGCATATTTTGTCAATACTTTAAACAACAGGCTAAGAGAAAAGCAAGCCCTTTGTGGTATGAAGAAAAAATACGTCGCGCTCATCAGAAAACGGCAGCATTTTGCAGTTGAGGATGTTAGGCTGAACGTAGGGCTGAATCAAAGCGCAGCAGTTAAAGGCGATGCTGCGCCTCAGAGCTGCGAATCATCAGCAGCTATCTCCAGCACTCCAACACTCTGAAGGGATTTCTTATTTCATTGGAACACCCCAGTATGGAGGAAGTAAAAAGGTAAAGGCGTATTATTAAATGTATGCTTGTTCAGCAGATCCTTCCCTAAGTGATTTCAGAAGTTGACTTCATTCTGGGCCACTGTGGCGAAAGGCAATAAATCAAAAGAAGGCTCTGGCAGCTCGTTGAAAGATGAGCTGAGTCTGCTGAGGTGGTGCCATTTATAGGCCTGTGGGGATACATTAGAGAGGATGAGATAGAAGAGGCAAAATGGCAAACACACCTGGAATCACTGAACTGGGTAAAATTCACCATGAGGTAAATGCCAGGATTAAGGTTGTCCAAGGAGAAAGGGGATGTGATCGCCAAAACAGCAGCTGTGCAAGCAGCCTCCAGCTCTGGAGGGTTTCCAGTTGGCTCTATGTATGCAGAGCATGGTGCTGGCTGACAGGCAGCCCAGTTTACCCAAAGCAACAGTCCCTAACACTCTTCTGGAGGCTCTGCAATAGTATTCCAGCAAGTGCTGTCACTGCGAGTACATCTCGGACCAGTGGACTGGATTTCACATTTCCGTATCTCCTCCCCCTGTTTACTCAAGGTTCATGGGGCTATGCAATTCTCACCCACTCCTTGTGTCCCACTGCTCTCAGCTTATCAGTCTGAGAGACTTCAGATCAGTTAATGCAGAAGAGGAAACAGAATGGCTGTGAAAACCTGGCTTCAGCAGCCAGGGAAATCATTTGAAGATGCTCCTTAGGGGTCCAATAAAGTACCCACCAACGTCATCGAGGAAGCTCCCACGGACTTCAGTATACCAAAAGAGCAAACTACAGAACTGCACAACCAAAATCCCAACTCCCCTTACAAAAACAAAAGCACCCCTCCCCATCTAGTTTTATTCTTGCTATCATTTCTATCTGCCTTATGGTCCCAAGAGTCCTTCCACTAGCCTCCTGGACCTTCACGATCACATCTGACAGTCATTCACAGACCAGTACCCACTGCTAAGCCAGTGCCTTATTTACAGGGAACAACAAGAATATTATTCTGTATAAATTATGCATAATCACTATTTATCAAGCTGGGTTAATTGGCACATAACAAAAGAGTTGTCTGGTGCACAGCTGAATAATGTGGAAGCCAAAACTGATGGAAATGGCACAGCAAAAGCCTGATTGTGGAAGAAAAGTCACACTGCTACTTGTTAATTCTTAACTGACTGCTGCCCTTTCAGACAAGGAGGGGCGGCCAAGTCAGACAGGCCTAGTTTAAAATTATTTGTTGATCTCAGAGGGTTTGGACACATTGTTGTAGCTTTAAATACTGGTTCAAAGTCTGCTCGCAGCCAACTGTATAGTGAAATGTTAACCTGGTGCAAATCCATTGCTCTCCTGTGTTCCATGAGACCCTGCTACATTCATAAGCAGAGAACAATCTCGTTCATCATCAGCAACAGCATGAGACTGTGGCCTGCAGCGGTATGTGTGATGGTGATAAGAGAAGTGGGACTCTTCCCGCATCTTCTCCTGACAGAGAAGAGCCAAATGCCTCATACCAAAGTGAGACTAGCAAGCCCTTTGGTTCTACTCAAGAGGTCCTACAAGTCCTCATGAGAAACCTACTGTGTCATGAGACAGCGGCAGTGTGGGGCAGCACTTGAATTTCTCTAGAACTGCACACACCTGAAGAACCACAGCTTGATCAACCTTATTCTACATGCGCAGAATTGCTTCACTGACACCAACAAGGTTTTACTAAATGTCCTGGATCCCAAAGTGGCATGCACAGATTTAAGCACATGCTTAGGTGCTTTGATGAACAGACACAGACTGTGCTCAAGACACTAAATCAGAGCTGGGGGTCAAATCACCAAGAGGCTCACTCTGCTAGGAGGTCCCCCTTCAGTGATGCATTACAACCTAGCTGTACTAGGCGTATTCAGATGATTTAGTCTGATTTACACGGTGGCACTTCCACACTTCCCTAGTCTCTACTAACACCTACTAAAATCTCTCCTAGCAGGAAAACGCCTGCAAAACGATGACTTCGAAGAACAGCCCTTTCTCCCCCTCCTCTCTCTCTCAAACTTGCTAGTAGAGTTAACAGAAAATGAGAAGACTCCCCTAACTTCCACTGCTATGAGTTAGAAGGTCTTTTATTCACAACCACCATCCAGGCCAGAGAATATTGCTGTGATCTCATCACGTTTGTGGTCTCATCAGCACGAATACAAATGAATGCAGAACCACAGATATTTTTAAAAAATTTTGGATTATGTTATCTCCATTACAGCTCCTCCATATGGGAATCATGGTTAAAAAACATTAGCTTTCTTCTGAAAATACTCTGACATTTACCAAAGTTACCAAGCTACACACGTTGTTCACATCATGGGTGACAATCCACGCTTTGCATCCACATCCTCCTATGCAAGAGGCTGCTAAGCCTGAATTCTTGGTGCCCCTTGAAAAGTCTAAAGTGACTCAAGGAAGAGAAGCTTTATGTGCAAAAGCATCTCCATTGTCCCGTGTCCCCCCCTCCCTTTTTTTTAATCTTTACTGTAAACAACATCTGAAGTTGCTGGCAGTTCTTTTGATTGAAAAAGTGGAATTTGATAGGTGAGACTGCGTATCAAGTACCCACAAAGGTTAGTATCAGTGATGTCATGAATTTTTGCCGTTTCATATGTACAGTTAACCAGTCTCCTCACTGCAAACTTCATTGTATTTTCACATTATGAGTTTCTGGTACATAATTTGATTTAATAATTTGTACTGTATTTCAAACATAGGCCTGTTTTTATGTAATGTTTCTTTGCCTGTAAATAAAATACATGTTTAAGCAATTTTGTTGCTATTGAAATAAATACTTTTTCAGCCTACTCTTTAATCATCTCTATCAGGTCTACTTTCCAACTTATTCCTTAGCCTCTTGGTTTACGGACGTGCTCCATCCTCAGAGATGCATTAGCAGCCTTAATCCAAATTCCTGTGTAATAGTAGCATTTATTAGAAGTATCTAAAAAATCCTGCTCTCTGACTTTTCACAAAAATCACTAAATCTGCTGACACTTTGCTTGTATACACCAACAAATTCCAAGCATCCTGCAAAAACACTGTGTAAACTTTGGAGGGAGAAGAAAACTGAGGCAGGGGAAGTCCAAAACAACAAAGGAACCGCAACGCTAGCCAAGTCTTTTCTGGTCTCGGGAACAAACACTCTAACCCTTACGGCAGAAAATAAGTATGAATCTCTACTGTGGATCCTTCCCTCCGTAAGTCACTTCAGGGAACCTTCCACAGCCCTCAATCAGTCCTTGCCGTACCACGAGGAATTACCCCATTTAGGGGGTATTGTTCAGCCAAGGAACAAGCAAATGAATCTCATCAGTGACTCAAACACAGCTGTGCAATACCCAGATCAGTACAAAGTCTGGGGAAACAGCCTTGAAATGGCAGCGTGTATCTCTATGACAGTAGCCTCCTATAGCCAATCTACCAGCACCAAACAGCTTAACTGTAGGAGTTGGATGACAGGTGGCAATATCTGTCTGAAGGAAAGTTCTCACACGGCTGTACCATCGCTCCAGCTCTGCAGTAAGCTGCAGCACGAGCTCTTTCCAGAAGACCATCGTCACCCTGAAGGCCTGCCCCCGTTGCTGGTTATCCCTTGTTCACAGCACCACAGAGGTCAACCACTGAACAAAACCGCGCTAAGGATAGGAAAGATCTTACTGAGAGATGCCAAACTGGAGAAAAACGCTGCCAGTTCTGGATGACACCACTAGGCTCTAAGTAGGGAAGCCCTTATTCACAGCAGGCATAGACATAACCATGGGAGGAACAGTTTCATGAACTCAATGAACTCGATTAATTTTTCAGCTTCCTTTCAAATAAGCTTTAAAAAAAAAATCAGGTTGCTACGCACAACAGAATAGAAACTGATATGTGACTCCAGTTAGAGATTGTAAGTAACACCTTACTTTAATTTAAATGTACCCATGTCCTACCAAATATGATCATATTAAATTTCTGCTTTACTGATTTCTTACAAATTAATTCACAGTATCTTCCAGGTTTTATAGATTAATGACTCTGCATTTTAACTTGCAAATGCCAGTGCCAATTTCAGTTTAAATTTAAAATAAATATTTTTCTTTTGTTAAAACCAGTGTAATAGCCTTCAAGAAAAGCACCCATGTCATTCAGCAAAAAGCAGCTCATCACAAACTTAGGTTCCAGAACAGGAAATATTGCTCTCTTTCTCCACACACATCTCTCTCTCTCTCTCTCTTATATAATTCCATACTGCCTATCAAAATAGCAGACAACAGAAAGGACTACGATAATGCGTCTTCGTATTTGTTTAAACTAATACATCGTACAGAGCTAATGCTAGGCTATTGTTACTGAATTTTCCTAGTCTGATTTTCAAAGACTCCCTGACAGTGTCAAACTTTTCAAAGCAGCCCATCAACAGATTATTTTTGGACTTGAAAATTTTGTAGGCCTTGGAATAGATTTATTTGGTGAACTCAGGTAGTAAAGCTTTTCAGATAGATTAATGGACAAAGTGAAGTGCCTCTCCAGACTATAACATAAGGCATAAGAGACCTCATTTTTGAAGAAATGTCAGTTACAGGCACAGAAGACTTCTTTGTACTCCGATTTTCTCCATATATTTTCCATTTACGTGAGCCAGTCCGAGCCCTCCTTCCCACTGGCAATGTTATCAGTGAGACAATACCTTTCTCTAACAAAAATAGCATAGAAACTTGCATAAGAAAAATGAATTTGATAACAATAGAATGACTTTCTCATAATAATTTAATAAATTGAAGACATGAAGATTTAAATCCTCCAGTAGAGCTGCACAAAAAGGACTGATGAATTCATCAGCTCTTCCAAGCTTCCCAAAGAAGCTCAGATAATATTTCTTACCTCCTGCTCTACAGAGATCACCTATAAAAGAAAAACAGGCTTTCAAGTCCCTCTATTACGCCATTCTTTGCCTCTGGGGCTAAACTCACTGTTGAATCTGCAGTAAGTAAATGTGAAACATTTAAAAATATTCCCATTTGTTTCTAATCTTTCTCATTAGAGTAATACACTTGTAAGACCCTTTCTGGTTAGAAGCATGGTTGTGAGCCCTGAAGTTACTGTATGGACATATAGCAAGCTACTGACCTTTACAGCTTTCTACTAACCCAAGAAAAGTCTGCAAAAACATGCCAGAAATGCAAACACAGTTAGACTGTCACTAGCTTTAGCTTTAGCTAAGCACTGTCAGTCCAATATTTCAGGAAGTCTTGAGACCTACAGAAGCCACATCAAACCAACCAAATTATGAACTCCACGAACTGAGAATTCCCAGATTATTTTGTAACCATCAAAATAATTTAAAAACAAACAATACCACCCCTTCCTGGCTCTCCGTTTTTCCATAGCTTAGTGCAACTAGCCCTAAATTAAATCCTATTGAAGCCATCCTATTAAGGAAAGCAACCAGAATTTGAGTTACTGCATTGGAATAGTTTCCTTTTCTTTGTTCAAGTAGTAAATTTGTGCTATCCCAGCTTCTTTTTCTCATCCTCTTCAATGTATTTTTTCCATCCTCAGCTGGATACAGTCAGTTTTTAAAGATCATTTTCAAGGCAGTTTCAGGCCCTGCACTCAGCCTAGCTCTCTCAAAAAATTTTTATGGATTTAACAGCGTATCTTTATATACAGTTCTTCCTCTTTTTCTTGTCTCTGTATAAAAATGAAGACAGAAAGTAATGGGACTAACTAACACAGGGATGCGATCCTGCAACAAGTCAGAAATTGCTATTTGCAAAAATAAGTGAGAAAAAAAGAAGAAATATTTTTTCCCCTCCGGTTTATTCCAATGACAGTCAAGTTGGTGCTATGAGTAAGGACAGCAGGAAAGACAATTTTACACAGAGTATATGTAATCTATAAATTCACAGTGTCTCTTTAGGCACAGAACCTTTGGGATTTTATTCTGTTTTAATCTACGTTCCATAAAAATCTTTCACCCCATCAAAATTCTCAGGTTATACATGGATTCAGATGGTGGCCAGCTGATAGGAGCCTCCTCTTTACTCTGGAAGAATCAAAATACTCTGAATCTGGCCACTTATTTTATTGAGGGACTACAGGAACAGAAAGAGAGATTGACAGAAGCAGGATAATTCAGTAGCCATGAATACATGGATACACACTACACATTAGTTCCAAAAGAAGCAAGTATGATTTAATTCCTGTCCTTCAGAAGAAAACTTCCCTTCCATAAAAATCTACCCATGATACAGAAACTGAAAATCTTTCAAAACAGCACCAGCAAACTCACCAAGGTTGTGCCCTAGGAGAGAGTACTTTCAAGCAATTTCGCATCTTGGGAAGAAACGCATTTTAACTCTCGTGGTTCCAGATACTTTTCTAAGCTGTGGCTTCCCCTCCACTTACTTGGTCCTCTTCTTCCTCCCTCCCAGCCCCCAAAACTATTCTCAAAAAAAAAAAAAAAATCTGGCTATCACACAATTAACTTTGAATAAAAACATAACATGGAGTATATTACTAGGCAATAAAGAGAAGACATCAAACTGCCACAATAAAAGTATTTTCTTTTACCAAAAGGATGGTTCATACAAATGTAAATAAGTACAGTATCTAGGATTTTCATGACTTCAGCTAAGCAGAATAAATGTGCTGGGTCAAGCCAATAAGTTAAACTAATCACGCTGTACAGAGCTGTAGTCTTCTGACAAGCTGCATTCTGAAGTCTCTTTCTAAAACCGTTGTATCTACAGGGTCCATTCAAACTTCCCAAATGAGGGAGAGAATCCAAAGGGCAGTCAGTTAATTAGAGCCAACGATGTGGGAAATGCAAGATAATTAAATACTTCTCCTAAAAGATTTATTTCTGAATATCAGTTTTGGGAGACCAAGGGGAGCAAGTGAGAAATTAATCTCACCCCGTAAAACTTAACTCACCTTTGTGAAACTCTTCTCAGGAATCAAGCAATCATATTGTTGTGTGGCTTATTAAGAAACTTTACTGATTACAGTAATATTACACAATGATGCTGCTGTAGATATAATTTTAAATTTTTTGTCCTTGATATAAGCAGATGTTGTCTGCACAAACAGGAGATGTGCATTTGATCTATGAGCCAACTGCAGTGGAAAAGAATATAAACAAGTTTGATCTCAAAGAAAAAAAAAATTGAAACTTTTTAAAAATAAGGAAAATCAACTGTGAGAGGAAACATGATTTAGAAGGTAAGGGTTCTTCCTCTAAAACAGCATAATCAGGGCTTCTGTGTTTAAAAAGTCAAATTGTTACCTAAGATTAGAAAAAGCTATTTGAATAGATGATCCTGGAAAGATTGCTCAGGTGAAAAACTTGGGGTTGTGATTAACTAATCTGAAAAGTAACCAGTTATTTAAGCTAAGCAAGCCCACACGTTCTCACTGTCTTGAAAGACAAAACAAAATCCAGAAGCAGAGATTTGACTGACATCTAATGGAAGATCATGGTGGAGGCTACACACCAGCACATTGGCCCTTGCAATGGATATTGCTACTAACAAAGAAGAAAGTAGTGGCCTGAATTAGAATATCCATCCAGCATTTTATACAGCTGAGCACACTGTTGAAAGGCAAGTTTGGACATTAGAGTGTCCAATTTCAACATCTGAGTTCTCCAACAAGCTGTTAATGTCTTTATGGAGAAGTGCACAGAATATTGAAGAATATCATACATGCTTTTAGCTACAAGCCATGTACAAGCATCCTTTCAAATGACAATATTGCCGTTCCCTATTTCCTCCTCTGCCATTGTTTTCTTAAGAATCCAGATAATCATCACATGTAATCCTTATTACCATAATTGATCTTGTATCTTTAAAAGGCAAGCAGGATAGAATCAGTCATACTGCAGCTCCACAGAAGAATGAGAAAATACCGCTTAGGGAAGGCCAACCTTTCCTTAGGATTTCCAGGAAATTTTCCTCTTTACTCTGAAGTGAACAGTCAAAAATACCATAGTTTTCCATAATTAAAAAAAAAAAAGAAAAGAAAAAGAAAAAGAAAAAAGAGAGATTCAACTCTGTGTATTTTTTCACCCTCAGGCTGTCCTTTCTGCCGAGGAAGCCAGAAAAGCAGAGGTATTGAGTATATGTATCAAGCAAAAATACCTGCTTTTCAACTCCCAAGTTAGCTTTTTGAGTAACTTGATACTGCAGCTCAATAGTCAAACTTGCATCCATGCTTTAATTAGAGACAAGGGGAGCACCTACTGTTTGCATTTACAGTATATCTGGTTCATGAGCAGCAGGAGCAAGTTCAGCCATCACAACTGTTCAGCTTGTGCTGCTCTGATGCATCATTTCGGCAGGGGAGGCTTCGGTAACAATTAAGCAGAGCCATTCACAGCCGAAGAGACCCCTAAATTTTGCCAAGTGCAGTAGCTAGTGTTTTATCCTTGCTACTGTATCTTGTCAGCCACTGCACCGCACAAGTTATCAACAGAATCCATCTCTCTCTATGCTGACAGCATGGGGGTGGGGGTGTCTATTCTCCCATAAACGTGTAGGGTATTTATTCCGCTAACTCATCCACTTTTATAGAGGATGAGCATGTAAATATCCTGTCTCATAACAGGAGATTAAATTTTTAGAGAAAGAATTTAAAAATAAACCACCATCAATTAATGTGGTTGTATTACAGCAGCTTCATTGCAGGGACTGACATAAAGGAAAAGAAAGCAGAAACGTTGAGCAGAAGGAAGCAGACAGTTAAAAAGTGGCTTGCTGGGATCTGAAAAACCAATGACAAGAGATGCTCAAATAAAGCTTTTTTCATGGTTACAAATGTATTACTTACTGGTAAAGAAAAATCTCAGACTATGAAGAAAAAGGAAGAACAAACAAGAGAAAAAAAATTATTTTCCTATTCATGAAATTGATAGTTTATGCCGTGGAAAATTGAAATTATGACAAAAAATATTCCATTTGAAAGCTATCATAGGTAACATAAGCTGAAGAAGAATATGATCCTTTGGCAACTGAACAACACACAAATTTGTAAAGAATTTTATCTACTGTACTGCCAAAAAGAACTGTTAAATACCATTTTAAGAATCATGGTGATATAAATCTGCTTCCATCCACTTACATCAGGCACCCTAAGTCAATCTACTCTAGCTGTGATCTGGACTTACATACTTTATGAAACCTTAAATGCAGTAATTTAACAAATTTGTTACAGTTGCAAATATATGTTAAAAACACACACAAGCATTCTACTGTTACATCTGTCACACTGTGTACAATTCAAGTTATGTTCCATGTACCAATTAGCTCAGGTAAATATGGGGAAAGTCTGCTCTCAGGGTAACTACTGGAGACAATGGTATTATTTTAGATACAGTCAAGTAAGCATTAGTAAGACTTGGAAAAAAATGCTCGGAGCACTGTAATCTATTTTTGATCATTCATGACTACAGAGCAAGACAATGGAAATTTTCAAGCACAGAACCTAAAAATCTATCTAATCTTTATTTAACAATCATAGTTTTTCAAAATATGAATCTTTCAAATGTACAGCAATGCATCAGTGAAAGATCACATCCTCTAAAACACAAGAGGGGGGGTTTACTTCAACTTTTGGGGGTTTGTTCTAACCCATTTTGAGTTAGAACAACAGATTGCTCCAGTGAAGGGACAGAAGCTGCAGCCAAAGGGCCATCTGCTGAGCTGCTCTCCAGTGAATCCCACAGCAAAAGGTGATGTGACAGAGCAACCCAGGCAACTGGGATACACACCATTAAGTAAGCGACAGAATGAAGGATGGAAAACTTTTGAGGGTAACTATAGACGAACATGATCACTGCATCACTGCATTTCTTTAAAATAAAAAATCAGAAAGCTGAAGGTATGTTCTATGAAGCCAGAAGACTACTACCGCATGTGCTGCAAACTGGGCTGGCCTCAAGGTTTTCTTTGATTTTAAAACAAAACTGCAGTAATAGAGTAGCTTTAAATGGTCTCATTCATACCCGCATCTTCCAAGAAATCCTTCACTCATTTAATAAAATAATTTTTTTTCCACCTCCACAGCAGAAGATTGTTTAGACCAGTTAGCACCCATTGAGGTTTCATCATGTTAGCTCATTTCAATGTAAATTTGTTAAGTGGTTGTTTCTAATTAAGGTATTATAATACAGTGTCTGATACTCCATACTGCATTCCTTCAAGTAACTTTTAATACTTTTGAATTGGGATTAAGAAAAGTTTATGTATACACTGCCTATAAGGACATATAATTCAGTGTATCATTTCATAACCCAGCTGTCAACAGAGACAACATTTTTATAATACATGTATTGTATGCGTGCCAGTATAAGATGAATAGTCCTGTAACTATAATCAATACCGTTCATTCAAACAACTGGCAGTAGCATTTCAGACAACTGGCAATTTCATCAGTTTCACTGGGCTGCCCAAAAATAAACAGCTTGAGAGGAATGAATGATCTCTGTGGTTATCTATAAATAATACTAATCTGAGTCATTTGTTTTAGGGGGGTTCATCACTGGGAACTGCAGAAGTCTTATATCAGTGCAAAAGGCATGGCAGGCTTCAAGAAACTAAAAATAAATGCTGAAGAATTATACTGTTGTTTTTTTCATTCACCCAGTTACTGTATTTACATAGAGGCTCCACCGAAAGCACCAGGATCCCTCCGGTGTTACAGCAGTTCCAGCTCTGCAGGAAACTCACACCATCTCAAGGATTTGTAACCATCTCAGAAGGCGAACTGGATTCCGAGAAAGCTCTGGTGATCCGAGTAAACCTACCCTGGGAATAACTAATGTCAATTCTGAGGAAATGTAAGCAAGTTTGGGATTTTTAACTACTTCATTGTGAAACGTGCCTACTCTCAAAAGTTTTTGAGAGCGAAACAAGCCTCATGGCTCAATGTGAGCGAGACTAACGCTGAGGCTGATGGGTGCGAGGTGAACCCAGGCAGACGGGGAACAGAAGGCGCCATTCACAGGCCTGTTCACTGTCTCTGGGAAGTGAAATAGCTCCTTTTTTTTTTTTTTAAATGATGGTCTATCTGCTCCTCTCTATCAAAGCAAGGCAAGAACAGAGAACAGAGGAAAAGGAATAAAGACAGCTGACTAAAGGGAAAAAACACATCTCTGCGGAGCACAGATCCCAAAGAAAACTCCCAGAGCCCTGAAGTGAAAAAAGATCCAATTGCTGTGGTTGAAGTGACTCTCCCTGGCAGCCTTGCTGGGCTGTGGGCTAGCACAGAAACACCACTGTTGCCCAGCCTGCAAGCCTGCAGATCGGTGGGTCACCGGCCCTGAGGCTCTGAACATCTCTCATGCTCCTGCAGGAAAATCTCCTAACCATTAGGAATTATTATTAGGTTTTCAACCCTATTTCACCAGTTAGGAATCACGAGATGCCTGGTGTGTGCTCTAGGCAAAACAGAGGAATGATCAGTTCACCCAAGGACCTAGAGGTTGGCACTCATCTGCTTCCAGGCAGGACTTATGCTGCCATGAGATATTCACTGCAGAGAGCTCAATACACCACTGGACTGCAGCAATTTCTTTCTTGCGGATATCATGAGTGGGAGCCAAAGCCATCACCTCAGCTCCTTCACACAGAGTGTAATGCTCCAAGAAACTCCATCAGATCAGCTCCACAGAAATGCCCAAGCCCTCTGAATAGACTACTGGGCAGGAAGCAACAGCGTATGCGCATACATCCAGGCAACCAAAACGCTGCTGGACCAAGTTTAAAAAGTCACATTGTTCCACCTATAGCCATAAGCAATCACTTTTCAGTCTTAAAGTCTGCTGCTCAGAAAATTTATATCTTGGCAATTAAAATAATCTTCAAGTTGTAGCATTATCCAATTTACAAGCTTATTGCTAGCATGATATGAAGGACAATTAGCACACCCAGCCACACCAAGAAAGCATTTCAGTGGGATGTTTCTAGCAAAATGGCCAACAGCAAAAAGATTAATGGCACCAACTTCTCCAGAAAGAGAACACTCGCTTTCCAGTGGACAAACAGGGGAAGCTCACAACCCAATTGGTACCTTCACACCTCTGAGAAATGAGACAGGCTGTACTGTGGAAGTTGCCTTTGCAAACAGAAGGTCAGTGGCTGTTTTAAAACAAAAGCCTTGATTATGTTGTTAAAGTAAAATTGTCTGCAGGACATTCACAGAGAAAAGCCAGCTTTTAAGAACGGGTGAATTTATCAAGCTGCAGATCTCTATTGCTTTGATCATCAATATTTTAGTTACTACTTGTTATTCTATATTGGCAATAAATCTCTACACACTTGAACGGTAATCATCACAGCACAACATGATACACTTGTCTCAGAGATTTAAAGTTGGACTCAATCACAAAAAACCACCCCAAACAAACTGGGTAGGAGGATGGCACAACTGGTAAAATAAAGTCTCTCAGTTTCAGGTAAATGGCTAGGTAGCAGTGTACACTGCTATTAACCTAAAGTCCATAATGAGAGCCTAAATGAACAGTTCTAAGTGGACGCAGGCCTTTGTAACGGAGCTGCACTCCTGCAGTTGGCACTAATTGACCCTTTTGCTGGCAGGCTCAGCAGAGAAGGCAGTCAGCAGCGTCTGAACTGCAGGCCCTTCTCTGTCATGCAGAACAAAGTCACAGTCCTGATTATCCAGGAGGTTTGATCTTAATGCTTTACACTTCTATAGCATCTTTCATCTAGGAATGAGGCAGGCAGGATAGCAGGGGAGAATCTTAAACTGCTGTTGCCCTTCCCACACCCATTTCGCAGAAGGAAGTCTCCTATCTTTGGAGCTTTCCGATACTTTTCGCAAGTGTACTCCACATACATTGCATTACACAGCTGAATTTCTGAGAAACTGAAATGATAGATTCACATTTCACACATAGCTTCACCCAAGCTTCTTGAAAACACAATTAATAATCGATTTTGATTAAGTTATTTCCAAGAAGATTTTAATCCCCTTACGGAAAATGTTGCAATAGATTGAATTCAACCCAGCATACACAAGAAATACATGGGGCTGATACAAGCATTTTTAGAGACCACATAGTAGAAAGGAGGAATCATATTAATCCTGCTTGCAATTTTGTCCAGAAAGATGCCATTTTTAAATTCCTGTGAAGATCCTGATTAAGGCAGACTATTCCAGAGCAGCAGATTCTGGAATCAATTAACAAAACCATTCTTATTAACACAGGGAATCTCCAGACATTACCAAGGAAGCACAGAATCTTTTCAGAAAAGCCCGCAAGGAAAATATACTTTAATATCAAATTGTATCCTCCAGCGTATGCAGAGATTGCCTCAAATCTCAAATGCATCTTATGTGAAACAGAGGCTAGCACTGCAGAACAACACAATAAGAATTTAAGACAGGAAGTGCAGATAATTTATCTGAATAAAGCTTCCAGGAGAATAACTGATTTATGTTGATAATGATCCAAGCTGGAACCTGACCAGGATGCAGGAGTTAGCAGCATCACTACCCACAATAGGTTCATTATTCATGAAAAACAACAGGGTGTTTTTACAGATGAAAATAGGTTAAAATGTTAGCTTTATGCTTCAGCCAAAAGACCCTGTTTTGCCAGAGATCTGTTCTTGAATTACCTCTAGAGCAACTCAGGAATAGGTGCTATGTTTTTCAATCAGGACTATCATTATTCATGCAAGCACATAAGAGACACAATGAGTTAAATTTCACAGAAGAGTCTATGGTCTTTAATGTCACACAGCCTCTATTCATACAAGAAGTGCAAAATCCATAAACTGATGCAGAGAGAGAGAAAAAAGTAGTGAAATGTTCACAGCTACAAAAATACATATATGGGGGGAAAGGGAAAAAAAGAAAAACGAAAACCTGAAAGTAGAGATGGTGTAACTGACTACTGCTAAAAGCAAGGTCAGCACTTTCCACTGGAGACTATTTGATTTACACTATTTTGTTTCAATTGAAAAACAAAATCTTTCCTTGGCAGATTCTGCTCTACACAGTCTATTACAGATACTTCTGAGATACCCAGCATCATTTATAAAGGGACACTTATTACTGCTGAACGTGAACATTTTGTTAAATTTCCCAAAGTTGCAAGAGGAAATATGTGCAATGCTACACAAGGGTGTATTCAGTTAGTTGTTGAAGTCAAGAGCCTGGACAACCTGCGTAGTCCTGGAGGAGAGGTGTGCTACTGATTGAGATGCTCCAAGTCTCCCTCGAAGAATGCATCGGCTGTCCTGGACCCACAATCCCCCACTTATCCAGAGGCTGAAAGCCAGGAATATCCCGCGACGGACCACTCTGTTTTTAACCTTTACTGGCTTCACTTCTTCAAACTCCTGCAGAGCTACTCCAAATTCACCCTGGTGTAAATCAGATCAGAGGAAGACTCCATTATGTATCTTGACTGCCCCTATTTATCTAATGGGATACAAAGAGGCTTTTTTTTCTTTCTGTTAGGGTAGAACAATGAAGCACTAAAACATTTAGGTCCCAGTGGTCATTGTAGATATGCACAACTAAGTATCACTGCTTGCAATTTCTTTTTGTGTTATATAGCACAAAATGACTGGCAGTAATGCACATTTGATGCATATGAATGCATGTCTTTGAAACAGGACATTGTGGTCGTAGAAACCATCACTACATTTACCACGCTCTGCATGTAGTAAAGCTATACTGCTTCATGCTTTAAACAAGGCAACTCCTGCACCTGGAGCACCAAACTGGAGTAGTGGAAAACTTCAGGAGTGTTAACTGGTCTCATTTTGATCAATTTTGGGTTTATCTCACTGCCTCTCCAGTAATAAAGAAAGATGCCTGTAGATGGTGTGGAAAGACATGCTATACATACTTTAAATGACAAAAATTGTCTATCCATAAAATCCATCATAAGCAGCTTGAACTATATACCCTGAAAAAAGCAGACAGCTTTTTCCAAAACACACACAATTTTTTTTTCACATCCATCATCTATATGTCATTATAAAAATTGGACAGAACAGGTGCTTTTACATTGAAGAAGGCAGATTCATATCTGCAGAAACATCTTGCTAACTTGGATAGGCTTCACCAAATTGTTTCAGTCAAGAACAGAAATGTACAAAACCCAGTAATCATCATTTCCAAAATACTTGGCTTCAACTGAAACCAAGTCCATTTTTTGAAGTCTGAAACTATTTAAAAAGCTTTTATTTTTAATCCTCTAATTTGCTGGTTGATCCCTATCTAATCTGTAAAACCTTTTTGGAACTACATCTGAAATGAAAGATTAGCAAGTCACACAGCTCCCATCATTTCTGATCATATGTGTTTTTGAAGTCATGCAGCATGATGTTCTGGGATATACAATCCATTTCTGGGATGCACAGAACAGCAGTGGGATAACAGTTCTATGGAGGAACTTGGTCTGAGCTGGCCAAGGCATACAATATAAATATATGAAAACTACCATTAGTCATGAGAATCACTCTGCTGACATGGCTGAAATAGGAAAGAAATAGGATTAGCTGGCATAGGATGACCACATGCAATTTTTTCTCTTTATTAGTATTTTGTAACCATCAAGAAGTTATAAGTAAGTAGGCACAAAAAGCAATGTTTTTATAAAGGAAACTCAAGGCAGGATAGCAGATATTACGCTGACTGCTCGCTCATTCAGCATTTCCTTAGGTCCAACTCCTTTTGACATACTCCACGATGGTAGTGAAGCCACTCTGGAGCTGCTACCTGACCACTGCACAAACACTTTGGAGAAAGATGGTCGAGTACATTAAACTTGCTAGACAATTTATAATCCCTTAACAGTTTCAATTCAATGCAGGGTTAGACCCTGGGTCAGTCCTTTGCAAATCAATGGACACTAATTAGCTCTCATCTAACTGCTGGGAAAAAAGAATGCACATGAACTTGAGTTTTCTGACCATCAGACTTCATTAGAATCCAAACTTGGTGACACAAGTGGTAAAGCCTAAGAAGACAAACCCCCTGTAACTGGTAAAAACCAATGTCTTACCAGGTTCTCCTGTAGAGAGGCTATGGAAAGTTCATCACCTGAAAAAACTTACCAATTACCATTTCTCCCCAACCTACCTCTCCCCCTGCACCTCCCCCTCAGAAGAACACAAACAACTACAACGACCAAAAGGTTTTAAGGAATTTAACATACACAGCAGGGTACAAGGACAAATCGAGATGTGTATCATGATGCAGCAACCCTGTGATTCGCAAGACCTGATCCATGTTCACTAGGTGGGCTGCAGCACCTACCTTGGACTAAGATCTCTGAAATGGAAATCGGACAAAGAAATGGAAGGCACCAACCCCTAAAATGCACTGCCGCACACCTCTTGGAAAAGCTGGCAGCTGTGAGATACTGATTACAACATGTACTACAGACCTCACTGAGAGAAATCAACAGGCAACACTGCTCCTAGTAAAGACGGTTCTTTCTCCCACCACTCAAATAAGCAGCGCGAGTGTGGGTCAGGTAGGCAAGAATTGGGGGCACATGCTTTGCTGTAGAAGTATGGACCATACTTCTAATAAAGATCCAGGGTATGTAGCAGACAAAGAAATTTCCAATATTAAACTTGCTTTCTTTCCAACAGCTTTACTTATTTCAGGTAAAGAGCTGAAAATTCCTCCTTTGTCAAGTGATAGATTGGCCTGCTGTACAGCTGTGACACATGTTCTCCTAGGTCCATCAGTGGGAATGTACATCTTCTTCTGGCAAGGACAGCAAATTAGTAAGTGCTAATTTCAATTTATTTTTCAGAAGCATGAAGAGTAGGCTGGGTTTTGGTGGGGGGTTTTTTTTGCTTTTTGTTTTTGGGGTTTGGGTGGGTTTTGGGGGTTTTTTTTTTGTTTTTTTTAGGAAGGGAAGTGGAAGAAGTCATCAATAAAATGAAAAAAAGCACTGTTAGCCAAAGCTCTTCAAATTTTTCACTGCAAACAGCCCTGCAATACCTGTCTGATACAGGTAAATTGTATTACCCTTGTATAAGAGATAGCAAAACTGTGCTACCAAAAGTACAAATTGACTTACTCCAAATCACTCTAAGAACCATCAGAAGACTCCACAATTACCCAAGTTCAGTCCCTTTACCACATGGGCTAGGCCCAAATGCTTGTGTTTGCATATGACAGAACTACTGATAGTGAAATCGGCAACCACCATTACACACATCAGTCCCAGAGAAAGAAATATGAAAATAATGAAGTATACATAGAATGAAGTAAGTATGCATGGACTATATACTTTCAAAGAGTGGACATACCTTTCCCAGATACCTGCATATAATTTTAAAGATAGTTCTTGTATTAAAAAGGACTCAAGACAGTAAAGGCACCATGCAACCCTGCACTTTTTTTTTTTTTTACATTCTTGATCAGCATATCAAATATCACATTTGAATAAACGCCAACAAATACAATCCCAACAGGAGGTCAGGACCAAGCATCCAAAGGCAATCACATAACTTACGACTGGTCTGAAAGTGAACATGTTGTAAATTGTGTTTGAAAAAAAAACCAAACAAAACTTTCAGCATATCTGAAATGTCCAAATAGTCTACCAAAATAATTACATACAAGTGACCAGATAGGTCACTCCATTCCAGCAGAAGAGTGCTCACCTGGGCTATTATCCAATTCTAGGAGAGCAATTCACCCTTTTCACAAGTGCCTGGGCAAGTCATCTGCAGTGCAGTGTCCCTTCAGGTTGATCCTCATGCTTAAGGGCTTCTGTGCCTCCTGTGCAGCATATGTGTGAGGGCTGCACATTGCAACTCGCTATCTTAGACGCAGTTAAGATGACAAAACAGACCCGGCACCTCAGACACCACGAGGAGGATATGCAGGAACGACTGCTAGGTGGATTCATTGATGTAACTCGTTCCTACATTCACTCTTCCTCTTTACACAGAAACCTTATCACCTGTTTCTCTCTTGCTCTGTGTGCATATGACAGTTTTACCCCTAATAATTACATCTTGGTGAGATCAACTAAAAAGGCATGGACTGCCTTTGAATGTTTCACATATAGGTACGTGCTGATAAATGAACTCTGCGTTTCTGGTGCTATAGAAATATCTCCAAACTCCCTGATACAGTCAGGCCAGAGTACATACTGTGAAACTGTGTGATAGTTACTAGTATCCACACTGCAATGACTACAAACAGCTGAACATGAGTGTCTACTTTGGAGTCTTCATCAGATGACTGCACATGAAAAACTCCAAGATGATTTCAAGTTTGAGGTTTCTAGGGCATCTGATATTCTGAAGATCAACAATAATATAAAGCAGGTGATGTAACGGAGAGAAGCATGTCTCTGCCTCTGATGGGAAACGTAACACATACACATTTAGAAGAAAAAGAATCCCCATGGATGAAATCTGGAAATTGCTTCACTGCAGTGATTATCACACAGTTTCACAGAAACTGGTTTGATCTAGATCAATCATTTTTATATTTCTATTTTTAGATCGCCACATTGTTCCAGTGGAGGTACAAGCCCCGGTATGGCAAACCTCATGACAACAGTTACAGAGTTTTTAGGCTGCCTTATGAGCTCCCTTAGAAAGAGGACCATGGCCTTCCAGTGATCTATACTTTACAGCAGCATAGAAAGTACTGATCTTAGGCTGCAACTTAAATGCCAAATACAAATTCAACATAAACATCTTTCTCACAATAAATGAACATGAGTTTTCAATTATATGGTTTGGCTTGGTTTGAAACTGAACTATGAAACCAAACTGTTGCTGCTTTAAAAATAACATGTTCTAAAACATTTTAAGGATGCCTGCCTAAATCAAAATTAGCATTCCAAAATTGGTAATGACAAAATATGTACTTTAAATGGAAAAATGTTAAATCGCTGGATTGTGACAATGACAATAAAGAATCATTAAAGATACATCAGCTCCCTCATTTCACACCTTCTTGCATAACAGTCCTACACTTGCAGTAGGACAGCCTCCCACCTCCCAGACACTGAACACAGTGAACCCAGAGGAAAGAAACCCGCTGTTTTATGTGGCTCTTGGACAAGCTCCCGAGTCAGCCTTCAACAAAACTGTGGTTTTTTGTTGTTGTTAAAGGCTACTGTCACATGCTTGTCTCCAATCATGGCATCTCCATTTCCTCCCAGAGATAAACTGCAGCTGTTACAGATTTTATTGGAATGCGTAGTTAATCAGTAGCTCTCCAACCCATGTCAATAGTCTCATGGGTCCTCCAGGCCCAGTGCTATATAGGAAAAGTGAACAATTTCATCTCTGCATCTGCACAAGATCTTTCTGAAACTGAACAAGTAAATGGCGCTCTTCATCATGCTTTATTCTTCATTCATTTGGTGAATTCAGAGTTTCTCAGAAAAAGTGTCCATTCATGTAAGATTTTTTTCCTTCTCTACAGTGTGAGTTATGGAACCCTAACATCTAAACAGTATGTAAATGCTATGTGTGCAGCAGAGGCAGAGAGAAAGGAGTGTCAGCTTATTTTAAAATGAATGTAAGAAATAATAAAACATACTTGAAAGTGGTATGGCTCCTTCTGCTAACACTGAGATCACGTTCAGCTTAATGGCAAGTCATCTGCTCTGACATGAAGTGGAAACAAACTTTAGTTGGAACACACCCTTCAGCTTTCGACCTAGCCCAATATTGCAAAAGCTTTGACCCCTAAACTAAAGCCCACTGATTTTCTTTGTCATACAGCAGTAACAAACAACACTTGAGCACATTCTGCAGCATAAAAGGCATTTTCGGGGATCTGTAATGAGTACAGTTGTGTAGCAAGCACATTTCCAGGTGTTTTACCACTGAACGCTGGGAGAAACCACAGTGCATTCCTTATCGGGAGAGTGAGGCATCTACCCCGTGGCCTCCAAGCACGCAAAACCACCAGTACACGGACCAAACTTGGCAAGACTTTCAGCGAGACATGCTTGTGCTTTTGGCAGAAGGGAGCTGACCACTTTCAGCATCAGTGTCCTTTGCCAGCTGGCCAAAGAGTACACAGATGCAAGGGAAGCAAATTAGCTGCCCACTGGCAAAAAGAAATGCTGAGCAGCACCTAAGGAAAAAGCGTGTGCGTGTGCATGCGTGCACATGTGTGAGTGAGGATGCATGTGAGCATATATATATACACGCACCTGTGCTTTGGGAAAGGGAGTAATACAGTTAAACTGTAAAAATTGTCTGCTACTAGCCCTGTGGTATCATTTTCTGCAACGTTCTCACAACAAACAGGCACTTTTTCCATTAAAATCTTCCAAGCTGAATTTTAAAGATTAAACACAAGGACTGCAAGGATGCTAAAGAAAAATTTTTCTAATAAAGTCTGAAATCAGACCCCTTCAAGAAAGTGTCCATACAATCACTTACAGGATTTTAGCAACTTAAGGTAAGCATGTCATTGTATCTTCTCTCTTTTTTTGGTCTCTTAAAGAACGAGTGCCTGTGGAAAAAACACTACACATCAACATTTGGTAAAATAAAAAAAGCCTTCTGGATTCAGAAGATATATGAGAAATGACTCAGAAAAATTAACGGGACAAGAATTAGCGGCTGACAGATTAGGTTTGGCTGAGAGAGGGAATCTGCCTGTACATTAATTAGATTCTGCAATCACAGCCCCTTTTCGCCCGTACATATCCCACCACTATCATTACATGATCAACAGATTTTAATGAAAACTAATGCTTTCTTTTGCGAAATTCCATGGGGACTATACATAAGGTTGAGTTTACTTTTCTAAATATTTATTGAAAATTGTACATAACGCAAGTGCACATTTGTTGGCTGTAAAGGTGTACAACAGCAATTTTTTGCAATGACAGTGCAGAGAGGGAATATGAGATCTGTGTGCTAATGAGCTGACACTGCAGAGGCTAGAGCAGTGTTAGTATAGTGCACTACAAGTGCAGAGCAGAAAGACATACGCGGGTTATTTCTAGGGAATATGATCTACAGAACTGTACACATAATTCAACATTAATACTAACATCCTTCATCAGAGGTTATAAGAAAAGCATGAAAGACTTCAGTGATGAATTTATACATTTGATTTGTTATATTGATATTGTTCTGAAAAAGCCAGCTCACTCCCTACATGAGCATTTTTGAAGAAAATATAACATCCATGTTTTACTTGATTTTATTCATTCACAGGTCAGGTTAACTTTCTTCCTTTCTGTTTTTTCTGACGGCAAAAAGCTGCATATTTTAAAAGATGTAATAAATCTCCCCAGAGCCAACTGATAAACTTCAATTCACCCTTAAATACACTGGAATTTTCATCTGTGTTTGCATTTTCTCTCTGTTAAGATACCATACAGCTAAATAAATAGGTGGGCAGGTAAATACAGAGTGGATGAATACTGTATGCATGTGTGTAAATTAAATATACCGAGAGGGGCTCAGTGCTAGCAGTGAAGCAGGGAATACATGTACATAAATCGAATTATGCATCATTTAACTGAAAGAGGAATGAGAGGGAGGGGCTTAGGGCAGGAATTTTCTTTTGCTTCTAAACAAGTTTGTTCCCATGTTGGGATATTGCCAAATCAGCCCTACCAGAGGTGGGCTTTTTATCTCTGGCTCATGAGGATACTTCAGAAGTGATTTTTTTCTCCTGCCTCTGGAATGCACCAGATTGCACCAAGCGGGATGTGCAGCTGTACAGTAAGAACGTAAGTCTTTCCTGAGTGGAGCCCCCCTCAATTCCTGCACACATGAACACTTACTACAGTCACTATCATATAAATCAAAGCAAAGGAGAATGAAAAGTACTATTTTATGGATACTGACTAGTACAGGCACTAGGTTTAAGCTACACGTGCTACCTTCTCCGGTTTCCCCTCAGTTCCTTTACCTATCCCACCACAAAGTCAGTCACAGTCTCCCTCTCCAGTGAAGGCAGTCAGAGTCACTGCAGGTTTCTCTCCTATGGATCCCTGCCAATTGCAAATATTGATCAAAAGGCTGTGTGACAGCGCTGGAGACAATTTATGCTTATCTCCAAGAGAAGTAAAAATGTTGTGGAAAGAATTCCTTCATGGATATGGCAGCACCCTGAAATTATCTGCCACTCCACTGGGAAGTGAGGATGTGATTAAGGGTACTTAGGCCATAATGTTTTACGTGTTAGCCAGGTAGTGTGAGAGGCTGTTAGTTCATCCTGATGTATCGATATATATGAGCATTCTGACTTTCAAAGATAATTGTTTCCAGATCCAAAAGGAGCAACTACTGTTCTATTTTTTTATTTTGAGCTACTGAGGCCTATATGACTGGTGACTTGGACTCACCGTAGTCTTTTCCTACCAACAGTATTAACCAGATGGTTGACATAGCTACGGACAAGGTCACCCTTTCATTTTCTTTCTTCTGTTCTTTTTTTCACATCTTCTATTTTTAAGTACGTTACTGTAGGTTGGTATTCTCTTGGTCTATGGTTTCTCCAAAGATTTAACTTTTCCCAGTTTTACTACACTGGTAATAGGCGTGTTGGAACATGCAGCCCTATACTACACAAAACCACCTCATCTTACTAAAATTGCCACAGCTTTCACTAAGAAATGACAAAAATCATTAGATGTCAGAAGATGAGAAGCACACTAATACATTGACTGCCTCTGAACGAGTGTGTGGTTCACTTGTCTTGGTGGGATCTGTAAAGAAGCGCTGATAGAACTTTTAAAAACAATTAATAATTAATCACCCAAGCAGTTTAATGTATTTAGTTTAAATCCATATAATTGATATTTAGGAAACTATGTTTGAGATACAGCCTCTTGAAGGGATTACACTGATTAAGGATTAATAGCCTGATGTTTGTTGTAAGAGCTGTTGAGGCCGGATAGGAGTAGTAAAATAAGATGCAAAGTATAGACACACTTTTATTTACCATTTTTTTCCACTTCACCGAATATTTTTATTGGATATCATATAATCAACCCCTCCGCAAAAGTTCTGAAGGTGCTGATACAAAGCCCTTTAAAAGTGTAATGCTGCACTAGCAAGAAGCAGTCACATGGGGGATATGTTAGAGTATCAATCCAAAATTTGTCCAAATATTTCCTTATTGTATATTTTCTAACCATCAACTTTCTCGGGAAATACCTGAAATCCTAGAAGAATAACATATCTACTTGTCCACCCTTCCAATTATACAGCGTGGGACAGGAATGTAAGAACTATCCTATCCCCAACAAACAAAAAATTAAAGAAATAAGATCCTCAAAACAAGGAATTGTTTTAAAGCAAGATATACCAGTTTTCTGTACTCCAATACTTCATTATTTTACTACAATGCTTCCTCTTTGAAGATTTTATACTGTGAGTGTATGAACAGGAATCCCGTTCATAACACAAAGTTAGTACATTGCATTCAGAGGTCCTTTAGATCATACACAGGCATATTTCTGTATACTGCAAAGTGCATGCAACTACCTCACAAGAAGACTCCATTCATCTTCAAAGGTTTACAATAAAACTGAATTTGGACATATCAGTAAAACAAATATTGAGGAACTACTATTGGTAAAGGAATGCTTTTTAAAATGCAGAACACGCACCAGTCTTTCAGAAAGAGATTTCGCATTTTAACACCACATTAACACTACTCAAAGTTCTATTGTGCTGCTTCTGTTAATAAAGGCTCAAATTATAAGTATTATAGCTTGTGCAGAGCTATTTCTCCTAACGCTAAGCATTCTGATTCCGTTTTCTCTCCCCTCAGCTCTAACGGTATTTGTCAGTTTACAGTTGTCTCAGCTTTTAACAGGACTTTCACTGTAAGAAAACAACCCAGTATTTCAGGGCAGAGAAGGCAAGTAAGCCCCTCTAGCTTTGTCCCCTCAAGGTCACTTGTAAACAGCTCTTTCTATTTTATTCCTACATGGTATTATTTGCAAATCATACTGTTTCACACAGCTAGGTTGTAGCCTCAACAGAAAAGGGATGTTACTTCAGCAGCAATTCACTGATCACAGCTACACAGCGCTGCTATATAAAAAACATGGTTGTTTTTCTGGAAAACAAAACTAAAGGGGTGAAAAGAAGTGGTGAGAGAAGTTTCCCTAAGGTATTATTCAACCATATAATACTGCAAATCTACTAAACCTCATGTCAGTACACGCATTTGTTGCACTACATTGTATGAACAAGAACTCTGGGCTACCAGGGAGAAACTGAATGTAAGGCTAGATAACAAATAAGTATTTTTTTAAAAAAGCATGTATTTACTTACAAGCATTTGTCACTGAGAAACTGTTGGAAGAGTCCAAGTGATCTACATGATAGTTCAAATGGAAGGGCTTCTCCGTCGTATTTTGGTTTGTGTTGTATAACTGCACAGCAAATCGAAATGCACTGTGCTCCTGAACAGTGTTCCTCATGAAAAGTCCACCTAGGATGGGAAAAAAAGAAAAAAGGGAAAAGGTATTTCAGAATGAATTTTGAGGAGAAAGAGCGGCAGTAAGTTACATTCGCACACTGCACATCTCGGGAAAGAATGAACAGGAGCAGGCTGAGCCTGAGCACGTAATTCTGACAGAGCGTGTACATGAAATACATACTCCAAGTCCAAAGTTGGGCTTTTAAAGCCACACATCACATCCAGGTGCCCCCCGAGCGGCCGGGAGTCACTGGGAGCTGCAGGTGCGCCTTGAACACCAGGCCACTTCCACACGGATGCCCACACGCTGATTTAAAAGTCTAACTTGAACCGTGGCTCCTACATTATCTCCAGACCACCCAAACAACGTCTCCGTGGAGTTATTTGCTAAGGACACGGGTGGCCTGGCAAACGTGCGGTTTGAAACGGTCTGCTGGAGAACAGGCACCGCTGAGCGCTGCTCCAAGGGAGAGGCAGGGAAAAAAACCCCAAAACCCAAGTTTCACTCGCGTCCCCTCAGCCTCACGGCTCGTTCGGCCCCGGGGTCGGGGCACGCCGGTACACCTTCGCGCCGTGACTCCCTCGCATTATTCGCTACCGTGGGATGCGCAGCTCCGGGGCCACCGTTCCGCATCGCCACGGACCAAATCCTCCCGCCGTTCCTGAGGGGAACGGACAGCGCAGCAGCACCAGCCGCCCGCCACCGCTCGCCACCGCCCGCCAGCGCAGCCCGGGCGCCGTTTCTGCCTCGCCTCTCCCTCACGACAACGGCCAAGGAGCCGGGGAACAGCCGCCGGGGCCGCCCGCGCCCCTAAGCCGGCTGCGCCCGGGGTCGCCCCCCGCCGCCCCCCGCTCCCCCTCGGTACAACTTCTCCGCGGCTGGCGGGGGGTGTGGGGGGGGGAAGGAGCGGGTCGCGGTGCCGCGGCGGGCGCTTACCGATACTGATGGTGTTGGGGAAGCCTGCCAGAGCCTCCCCCAGCAGCCCCGCCAGCAGCAGCAGGAGGGTCCGGGGCGCGCTCTGCCCCATTTTCTTCAGCCCCTGCGGTTCAGCCCCTAAAACGAAACTGGCGGCACAGGCATGAGCGCAACTGGAGACTCGGAGTAGTGTCAATGGTGGTGGCGATGCTGGCGGAGGTAGCGGGGAGGATGGTTCCCCCTCCTTTCTTCCCTTCTTCTTCTTTTTTTTTTTTTCCCCAAATCCCTCTCCTCTTGTCTTCACCCCAGCCTGGGAGGGCTCATTGGCTGCGAGGTTGCCTTTCTCCCCCCCGTCTCCAGCAGCCCCCCCCCAGCGCAGGGACTTCCCCCAAAGATGGTGGGTAGCGGAGCCGGCGAGGCTGCTCCGCCCGGGCCGGGAGGGGGGTTATCGATCAAACTTGGCGTGAGGCGGGCTGGCAGCCGCCCGCCGCTCCGCTCCGCTCCGCTCGGCTCGGCTCCGCTCGGCTCGCCCAGCCCCGGCGCTGGCGTCTACCCGGCCGCGGCGGCAGCGCTCGGGGCTGCGGTCGGAGGGAGCTCGGCGGCCTCACGTGGGCCGGCCCCCGGGCTGCAGCTGGCCCCTTTAAAGCTGCATCGCCTCGGTGTGTGTGTGTGAGTGTGTGCGAGGAGTGAGTGCGGTGCGTGCGCCTGTCTGCGGGCGGGGGAGGAGGCGGGGAGCCGAGCCGGAGCCGGGAGAGGAGGGCGGGGGGGTGGCGAGGGGGATGCGGCCCGGGTCCTGCCCGCGCCCGAAGGCGGCGGCGGGGCAGGGCCGGGGAAGGCGGGCGCTGAAGGCGCCTGAGGGCCGGGGGCCCAAAGGCGGCAGGGGCGCCTCAGGGCCGGGACACGACGCCAGAGGCCCCGTGAGGGCGGGGGCAGCCGGGTGCCGGCGGGCCTGCCCCTCGGCGGGCGGAGGAAGGCGCCCGAGGGGCGAGGGCCAGCGCGGCCCCGCCTGAGGGGAGAGGGCTGGCGGCGAGGCGGGAGCGTGAGGGCGGCCGGAGGGAGGGCTGGAAGGGGCCGCGGGGCAGCCGGCAAGGAGCGCGGAGGGACGGTGCACTTTTCCCGGAGGGGCTGCCTGCCCTGCCCCCGAGTTATCCCCGTCCCTCCTCCGGTGCTAACGCCTGAGGGGAGAGACTCCCGCATTCATCCGCCCACCGTGCCGTGAAGTCAAGAAAGACAAGGATGAGTTTATCCCGCGCGAGGGAATGTTAGGTCCTTCCCAACCTCCTCTAAAGGATGGAAATCCAACAAAGTCGCCCTGTTTCATCCCTTATGCTGGAAAAAGACAGACAGGGATCATCTCTGTCAGAAGCTGCGTCGCTCCAGCACAGAGCACAAAGCGTGGCCTACCCCGTGGCCGCAGGGCAGCGGGCAGGTGCGTGTTGGACACCCTGTGTACCTCTCAGCTACCCACCTCTTGGCTGAGCACCGATCTTGGTACGCCCCTGGCCTGCACATTCGTAGGGAGCTACTGTGCTTCTGCTCCAAGCTTGGTTCTCTGAGGGCTCTGTCTCCTTGACACCTCACTATATGAATTCTGCAGCTCTTTTCACTGCTTCGAGGCTCACAAAACTGTAGAAAATGGAGACAGAAAAGAGACATTGGGTCACCTAGTCCATCTCACAGGCCTAGGGAAGATTGTTCTTCACTTAATGTTTCCTTTCCCTCTGATTTCAGGAGGTCGCTTTCCCTTGGTCCTCCTCTGCTTGCCTTTTTTTTTTTCTTAATCTCAAACTTTGGTGTTCTTTGGGTCTATGTTCAGTTGAGTTAGGGATAATATCAAAAGCAGTTGGCTTTGCATTTGCAAAATAATCAACCAGTGCCACTGGCTCTAGCATCGCATAAGTATGCAAGATGTGAGACGGTGGCAGGTTACTGCACATATGCTAATAAATAACATCAGAGATTCAAACCACTACTCTTGAAGGAAGCCAAAGGCACAGGTGAAGAACAGGGCATCCCATTAATGATGCAGGAGCATAACATATGCCTTTAGCAGCATATATGCGACTCCTACTTACTCCTAGGTGCATGCGTTGGTTGCTACATGTGTGTTGTTTTATGAGAATCGTGCCCAGAAAATGGAGTCTATTCCAGTTCAGGCAGGAGTAGGGATCAGGCTGCAGGGTTTCTGGTAATGTTCCCTGTTTAGATCAAGATGGCAGTTGTCACTTTATCTGTTTAAAGAAATGGTTATCTGTATGGACAGGTGGAGTATAAAGTCCATCTTTATATCTATAGCACTCCGCAAGCTCAAAGCACTCTACAGATACTACCTATGAATTCCCGTAAAGATCCCCATGAAGCATGATTGTATTATTCTCTTACAGATGTAAAAACTTGAGGGAAGCAACTGGCCCAGCTCACCTAGACAGGAAGTTTCAGATCCAGAATTAAGATCATGAGCAGCAGCCCGGCTTCACTGTAGAGCACTCTTCTCTCCAGTGTCCTTTGGTGAGCATAGCAGATCTGAAAACTACGGACAGGTACATGAAGTTTAGACATTCAAGATAGTTGTGAAAACCATGTTCCTATAGCCAAATAATTTCTCTCTCTGGTTGCAAACTACTTATCTTTCCCCATTCTACCCACCTCCAGCCCATTTCTAACACATTCTCCACAAAGTCCTGCTGTCCTCTATTTTGTGTCCTTTCCTAGTGGCCCTACTTTCTTCCTCTTCACTTGCTCTCACAAAGTTCTTCTCTCCATCCCTGCAGCTGTGTATTCCAGGCTGACTGCCACCTGCCACACTGACAGCTGGTGATGTACTGACAAAATTATGAAAGAAATTATGTTTAACGTTATAGATGTTAGAACAAGAGAAGAGATAAAATAGCCATGAATGAAGGTGGCGTGTGTCAGAATCTCATTTTCATACACAGCCAGTAGGGTGGGTATCTCATCTCAAATAAAATGGTGCTTCACAGCTTCATCTCAAAATGGAGAGTCTTGTTATAATCCAAAATGTATCTGTGCTAAGAGACAAATAGATTTTCATTACCACCCACATTTTTCCTCCTGAAGTCCCTAATATACATGTCATTATTATAATTTTCAATACACACTTTGCTTTTTTGCTTAGGCAATTAGTCTCATGGTACTATTTGCAGATACAAATGGTACAGCAGCTGTCCCATACAGATTTTGGAGAAACCCAAAGAGACCCCATCCCAGTTTATCTTTCTTAACAGCGAACCCAGTGTGTCCTTGGACAAAATGGTAGGAGTTTAGTTGGCTTTATGTGGATATTAATGCCATGCAAGTAGTTTATATACTTTGCTAGGGTTGCTCAGTGACTCGAGTTAATGAGTTCCATGGTAACCGAGGTCATACCAGACGCTTTCCCAAACCTTCCCTAACTAAATACAACCAAGAATTTGCAGGATAATCAGAGCTTCATGTTTAGATGATTTATAGTGTTCTGGGGCACTAGGGGATTCTGAGTACTATCTACCTGAGCAGGAGGAGGTAATGATTTATAATTAGCTAATGTGTTCTCAATGTAATGTCTAATAGTGGATTAGAAAAATGCTATGGAATTTGGGACACAGCGTTCTCACTGAGCTTTCTGATGTTACTAGGCTAAACCCATAGCGTTAGTATAAAGTCATGGCAAAATCTACACCAGGATTCTGTGGCTCAAGCTTCACCCTAACTGCACTAAGCTGACTTTATCACTTCTGTCATTCCTGTTTCTAATTGCAAGAGAAGCTCAGGCAGCGAGTCTCTAGAAATCATTGTACTTCTCCCAATACCAACCAAATCAGGTTATAATTGCCAATAAATGTATTACCAATTGTGTTTTGCAGCCTTTTTTTTTGTTTTAAACTGGTTATTTCTTCATAAAAACAAAGGACAAACAATTAACTGAACTTTATTTTAAAGTCAGCATTTTGATTAGCTAAACTGATTAATTCTGCAATAGACAGTTAACAGATAGAGTGATAGTGGGGAGAGACAAGCAAAGATGAAAAGGGATTCAGGAAGAAGATGAAACTACAGATAGAAGGAGTCAAGGGGAAAGTACAGTGTCAAGAGAGGGAAAATGAATACAGACGTTACAGCTTCATACATTTTGGAAAACAGGTCAAAAGGACATCTAGTTAAGATTTTATTATATTATGAGTGGGCATAGAACAAACTATTGAAGCTCTCCTGTTTACCTTTCATTACCATGCAATAACAGAGACATAAAATGAAATTAAAAGGCAGCAGACAAGAGACAGTTTTAACAGAAATATTCTGCTATGCACTTTATAGCTAATCTATAAAGCTGTCTTCTACACAGTATTCTTGGCAAAAAGAATTGTTTTTAAAAGTTTCAAATTTTATGTGAATTAGTGGAGTAAATGCATTAGACTAACTAGTAAAAAGCTGCTGGGATTAATATTCAGAATTCATGGCAAAAAGTAGCTCCTGGATGCCTCAAGAAAGACCTGTTCCTCTTATGCATGATGAGAATTTACAGTATGTCTAACATTCTCTGAAAGTTTTTGTACCGGTCAGCGTTAGAGACAGGATAGGAGACTACCTGAACCATTGATTTGTTGTTGCTCATTTTTTCTAAGAACAGTTAACAGGTGAAATCCTGGAACCACAGAAGTGTATGGTAGGTTTATTACCCCTATCATTGGAGCTAGGAATTTGCCCAATACATCCTGGCAGAATAATATCATCTGGCACATAGAAATATGTTCTAGTACATGGAAGGATGATCAAGATTTGTATAGGAACAGGGTCAAAGAGGAAACTTGTTGATAAATAAAAGTCATTACTCCATTACTGGAGTCTAATTCAAATTTAGGTAGCAGAAGCAAATTCACGCAGGAATTTTTATCAGAACGGAACATGGACTGTTACAGTAATAACCTATATATATTACAATTGCACAACTAAGACACAAATGTGGAAACAGTCAGCATGTACAAATGTCTTCATTTTTCTTGGGTTTGTGGTATCTTCAGGATACATACTTCTAATTCTTCTAAGAGCTACGGGGCTGGTGGAAATGTAGTGTTATTATAGTCCCATAATGTCAGAAACAATTTATATTACCTTCTCCTTTCTGATTAACTGTACGCTAGGCACTGCTGGCATAACACAGCCCTGCAATTCTTATTTAAACCTGTACTGTTGCTGTGCTCATCTATATTTATTACTTAAGGAAACAGTAAATCAAGTAAAAAAGTAATGGTATCCCCTATATACTGTTAAAGTGAATCCTCTCTCTCTTTTTGTTTTATACCTATGAATACAGTTTTCAAGCAATCTTGGGAGTTATATCCAGTTCATGCCCACTTCAAATGTGCAATATCTGACCACTGAATATTTAATTTCCGTATATAATTACTGAAATATATTCTTCTTAAAGACAATCTCTTTTAGCCCTAAGTAGTGAATAATCACTTCAGATGATTGTTTGCCAATCAAAAGTCTATTTTTGTCCCAGTGTGTGTTTGTATATTACCATAACTCACCTCATCTCAGTTCAAATCTGCAGTAGTATCTTTTAATGAAAACGTCTTTGGAAAACAGCACATAGATTCTTAGAAATGGATGTTTAGACAAAAAGAATTTACATTTTTCACTGAAGTTTTAAGGATTTCAGATTTGTTCTGTTCCACTTGATCAGACAGAGATTCCTACGCTCCCCTAAGCCATCGGTCTGGTGATTACAAATTTTTAAGTTATGCAGAAAACTGACATTCAGTTCTCTGCTAATTTCAAAGAACCTGTTTTACTTCTGGAGTCAGCCTTTGCAACACTAGGGTATGGAATCACTCACTCTCTTTTTTTAAAGTTAATCCAATTCATATAAATAAGGTATTAGTTAATATGGGAAGGAAATTAGACAGAAAAGGAACTTTAAGCTGTGTCTCCCTTAGTCCTGGGAAATATATTGTCTGTGGAGCGTTGGTCTCTCCCTTGCTTTGTCACTACCCAAGAAATGTCATCTTGAATGTGAAAAGATTTCCCTATGCAACTTCCATGAAAAGAAAGCATTTCCTTAGAAGAAGGAGGCGCATATAGCATATGTGGTAAGAATGAGCAGCTCCGGTACTTTAAGACCTTTTTTTTCCTCTCACTTAAAGACCTACCTGCCATCCAATTCCAACAGCATCTGAAGCTCTAACAACACAATGTATGAAGAAAAACACCAAGGAAGCTAGCAAACTGTCAATATAGGGAATTTATGGAACATTCCAGAATCTGAGAAGGCAACAGAGAAAAATCATAGGAAAAGAGAGATATCCTATTGCAACATCGCAGTTTAACCCACAGGCTGGAGATTTTGATCCACGTATACTAAAAGATCTAATACACAGTCTTTAAATCATATTTTGTTGTATTGTGAAGGACTTGCATTGTCCATCTGCACAGAGATGAATTTCACCTAACATGATTTGGTTTATTGATTTCAGTGGGATTAACTGAAAGTACAGAGATGACTACAGTGGTACACTTACATTGATGTGAGTAACACAATGTGGTTCTGATAATCTGCGGTGTTCGGGAGACAAGCAAATCCTTCAGAAACCCAGTGGCTTATTTAAAAAGACCTGATAGTAACAACATAGCCAGTGTTAACAGAACTGTTCTTATGCTTTATGAAACTTTCATTCCTAATTAAAAGTTGTTTGGCTTCGCAAGTCACACCTTGTAGCAATTGTGCTGGATCTTGATAGTTACAGTATAAAACTGACTGACTATTTGATTGCTCTTTCAGCACAACAGAAGGCGTAAGGAGTGAAAAAACAATTGCAGAGGGTTTTATAATAGCAATTCTCACCTTGTATCAATTTGAAGAGTCTTAAGCATTCTCCAGTAGATCTGCAGTGGTCCTTATATAGCAAATTGAAGTTGACTGACAATAGATTTACTCTTCTTAATTACCTTTTGCAGGCTCTTCAGAAGCAGCCCATGAGTCCCAAGGAGTCCACAGACCTGATTTGCATGAAAAGAGATATTTATTTATTATCATCTGTTAAATATTGGTTTAGTATCAGCTTATCTTGAAGTTGCTCTTGAACATGTAAACTGCTAGAATCCTGTTTTGCATTCTGTTGTGTCCTCATAAGCACTCAATAATAACTAAGCACTCAAGTACTAACATGAAGGTAAGATCACTACTATCACTGAATGTCTATTTTTAGGAACTTTGTCTAACCCATGATGTTGCTAGAGCATCTTACTTTTGATGATGAAGCTCTGTGTTGTTTATACAACCATTACTTTTAGTAAGTTTGAAAGCAGACTTCACTGTGTAACTGACTCAGACAAAGTCAAGGAAGAGGCACCCATCTATCTTTTGTTCATAGTCCCACAGCTCTTAGTGTTACTTTTCAAAATACACTGGACCAAATCCTCATCCAGTGTAAAGCACCTTAGATTAGTGAAATAAATTCTACTGTGGAGTAGGATAAATGGACTCTAAAGGGATCAGGTTAGGAAAGCTAAAGCCCTGATAGAATTAAATCTGGCCAGGGACATCAAGGGCAACAAAAAAAGCTTCTATATGTACATCGGTGATAAAAGGAAGACTAGGAAAAATGTGGGCCCTCTATGGAAGGAAATGGGAGACCTGGTTACCTGGGACATGGAGAAGGCTGAGGTACTCAACGACTTTTTCCCCGAGTCTTCACTGGGAACTGCTCCAGCCACACTGCCCAAGTTGCAGAAGGCAAAGGCAGGAACTGGGAGAATGAAGAACTGCCCACCATAGGAGCAGATCAGGTTCGAGACCATCTAAGGAACCTGAAGGTACACAAGTGCCTGAGACCTGATGAGATGCATCCATGGGTCCTGAGGGAACTGGTGGATGAAGCGGCTCAGGCACTATGCATCACATTTGAGAAGTTGTGGCAATCCTGAGAAGTTCCTGCTAACTAGAAAAGGGGAAACATAACCCCCATTTTTAAAAAGGGAAAAAAGGATGACCTGGGAAACTACAGGCCAGTCAGTCTCACCTCTGTGCCCAGCAAGATCATGGAGCAGATCCTCCTGGAAACTATGCTAGAGTACATGGAAAATAAGGAGGTGACTGGTGACAGCCAACGTGACTTCACTAAAGGCAAATCATGCCTGACAAATTTGGTGGCCTTTTACAACGGGGTTACAGCGTGGCGGATAAGGGAAGGGCAACAGATGTTGTCTGCCTGGACTTGTGGAAAGCATTTGTCACTGTCTCACATGACATCCTTGTGTCTAAATTGGAGATGTGGATTTGGCAGATGGACCACTCGGTGGATAAGGAATTGGCTGGATGGTCGCACTCAAAGAGTTGCGGTCAATGGCTCGATGTCCAAGTGGAGACCAGTGACAAGTGACATTCCTCAGGGGTTTCATATTGGGACCAGCACTGTTTAACATCTTTGTTGGTGACATAGACAGCAGGACTGAGTGCACACTCAGCAGGTTTGCCAATGGCACCAAGCTGTGTGGTGCGACTGACATGCTGGAGGGAAGGGATGCCATCCAGAGGGACCTTGACAGGCTTGAGAGGTGAGCCTGTGTGAACCTTATGAAGTTCAACAAGGTCAAGTGCAAGATCGTGCACAGGGGTTGGGCAATCCCAAGCACAAATACAGGCTAGGCGATGAGTGGATTGAGAGTAGCCCTGTGGAGAAGGACTTGGAGGTGTTGGTTGATGTGAAGGTCAACATGACCCAGCAGTGTGTGTTTGCAGCCAGAAAGCCACCCATATCCTGGGCTGCATCAAAAGAAGCGTGACCAACAGGTTGAGGGAGGTGATTCTCCACCTCTAGTCCACTCTTTAAAGACCCCACCTGGAGTACTGCGTTCAGCTCTGGGCCCCCGAGCACAAGAAGGATGTGGACCTGTTGAAGGAAGTCCAGAGGAGGGCCACAAAGATGATCAGAGGGCTGGAGCACCTCTCCTATGAAGACAGGCTGAGAGAGTTGGGGTTGTTCAGCGTGGAGAAGAGAAGGCTCTGGGGAGACCTTGTAACAGCCTTCCAGTACCTAAAGGGGGCCTACAGGAAAGCAAGGAGAGGGACTTGTTACAAGGGCATGTAGTGATAGGACAAGGGGGTAATGGTTTTAAACTGAAAGAGGGTAGATTTAGATTAGATGTAAGGAAGAAGTTGTTTACTGTGAGGGTGGTGAGGCACTGGAACAGGTTGCCCAGAGAGGCTGTGGATGCCCCATCCCTGGCAGTGTTCAAGGCCAGGTTGGATGGGGCTTTGAGCAACCTGGTCTGGTGGAAGGTGTCCCTGCCCACAGCAGGGGGGTTGGAACTAGGTGATCTTTAAGGTCCCATGCAACCTAAACCATTCTGTGATTCTATGATTCATTGTATTTGACTTTTCTGCTCTGTAATTGCAGTTATCATATTTTGCATGGCAGAAAGATTCTGATCAAGGCCTGCACACCAGTGGATGATCTATATATTTGTTTTCACTCTTTTCACCCTTCCATGTGTATTGCTTAGGAACTAGGTAGCAGACCCCACAATCCTTCTGGGCATCCCTTAAGACTAAAGTTTAGGCAGAAATTTCCTGTCATTTAAAAATGATTCTATAGTCTTGAATTTAAAATTTGTTTTTACTGTTTAGCTTAGCTGCATATGTACCCCCCTGAAGAATCATATTTCAAGAATGCAAAATTAACTGAAAAAAGCGCTGTGATTTTTCTTGCTTCAAATTATTTAAAGAAATCTTGAAAGATTTTTACTCTTAAATTATTATTTTATCTTTTATATTGCTTTCTAAATATTAGGGATATCAAATGCGATTGTTCCCCTTTCTACCAGAGGCCCCTCTGGTACTACAGAGAACTGTTTAAACATCAAACCATAACTGGACGCTCAATCTCGGATAATAATTTGTGTGTCTTAACAAATGCAAAACAATACATGTAAATCAAGTCAAATCCCTCCTTTTCATGAGTCGGATGCTGTTTCCTTGGTACTTGTGATGCAGTAACCTAGAGTTTAATCTAAAAACCGTTACATTCATTAAGCATCATTCTACTGACTTCAATGGTCTTTGAATAAAGCTAATAGCCTATTTTGTTCCTACATATCCATAGTGTTGAGGTGCAAGGGAGGCTAGGAAACAACAGGAAAGGCAGGACTAGAATTTTTTTTTTTTAAGTATCTCATAAGCTATTTGTTCTTCATACATCAGAAATTATAAAATAGCATGGGTTGTTTTTTGGGGGGGGGAAGAAGAAGGTGGCAGAGAGGGGGAAGGTGGCAGAGAGGGGGAAGGTGGCAGAGAGGTCACCTTATAGTTCTACCTTGAAACCTGTTTACATAAAAATCACTCTTTTTCAAAAAGAGTAGCTCTGCCTCCTGTACCTAGGTTATGACACTGACTCTGAGCACCATCCAACTCCACAATTACTTTCACAATTATTAACCAGTTAATTAAATCTCCATAAAGCAAGACAATTCAGAATTGTCCTTAACACCATCTTGTTAACTAGCTGTACAGTTACCAGAAGGGTTAGCTAAGAAGCAGCCAGTCTTACACAAGGTTTCTTTGGGGCTGTAATACTTTAAGTGTGATGTAGTGAGTTAAGGAGGAAATGCAAACACACGATTTTAGACTTAACTTTGAAATTTCTCGCTTTTGTGTTGCAAGGCAGACCTTACACATTACTTTGACATACTGTTGTTATTTGCGATGTAATCTTGTATAATAATTAACTCCAACTGATCCACTGCAGTGCTTTAGCAAAGTATTGGGGTCTATTAAATTGGACCATGAATACACAGTTGCTTTCCTTATTTGTAACATAATTATGCCATTGAAGAAAAAAAAAAAAGGCAGATTAATGGAAAGGCGTTGCTAAATAGGGCTCCTTGGTGCTGTAAATTTCTGGAGTGCTGTTACGAGGTTTTGAAGTATTAAGTATATATGAAAAGCGACATGCTGGAAATCTTTTGGAAAGCACTTGTTTCTGTTATTCTTTAGGGAAACATTCTGCTGTCAAAGGTGAAATCCAATGACAGCAGCACTGAAGGGTATGTTTTCACTGCAGGCTTATTCATAGCTTTAGGGCCACCCCATTCCACCCAGCATTACACGGTCCCTTATGCCTAGATATACATGAACTTTGAACCTGGCTTTGCCGTTGGAGCTGAATTCAACTTCTAAGTAGATCAGGACTCCTAAAGTTTTCAGTGAGGAGTCT
Source organism: Haliaeetus albicilla (assembly GCF_947461875.1). Lineage (NCBI taxonomy): Eukaryota > Metazoa > Chordata > Aves > Accipitriformes > Accipitridae > Haliaeetus > Haliaeetus albicilla. The sequence continues at coordinate 7,073,035 of NC_091505.1, forward strand.
AGCTTTAAGGCACACATGAAGTCATGTGTTTGCTATATACATCTGATTGGATTATGGATTCAGTTTGGAGGATAAATATCCCTTTTATGGACTTACTAATGTATTGAGAGCATGAAGAGCAAATAAAATATCTGTGGTAAGCAAGAAGGAGACAGGGCATTATTCTAATTCTGTATGAATTGGACTATAATGACCACAGTTTTTCAAGATTTGCATCTCCTTGACCCTGTAGTTTCTGAATCATTTGTCTCCCACTTGGATCTTGCTAGAAGCTACCTGCCAGTTTATATACCTCTACTCAGCATTTGACCCTTCGTTCCACATGCTCTGTCTCTTCTTGTGGAAGAATGCTGGAATATGTCACCTCAGTGGGCTGCATTGTTGTAAATACAGCAATGGCTAGCTGTAAAATATGGCTCAGAGTGCCAGGAGCCCTTTCAGCTCCTTTTCAGTCAGCAGTCAGCAGCAAATAGCCATGCCCAGTGATGTTGCTCTAACAGGTCAGTTTGCATACAGTTTTTGCGGAGAGGACCCTGCCTGACTAGGAAAAAGAGGCTTGGGGGTAACACTGTAATTCAGAGGATGAAACTAATTCAGAAAAGGCAGAAATTGTTCTAGAATACTCCAGGAGTCAATATATGAAGAAACTCAAGACAGTGACAATTAACAGCCTGTCAAATACCCCTGCAGACCTACTGTCAAACCCAAGTAAATGTAAGGCCGTGATGGACATGTCTCCACATAGGTGCACAACTCTGTGAGTATGGTCATGTACTCCAGATATATTCTGCTGTTTTAGCTCGGGCCACAGCCTCCTCAACTTTATTCAAGCTAAACCAGCTATTTCACATTGGAGATGACATTGGGACTTAGTAAGTGCTGAGATTTGTATTTAAAGCAAGACCAGAATCCAGCTGTTTTACTTGTTCTCAGTGAATGCATTTTCCATACATTGCACAATAATGAACTGAAAGTCAACTAATTTCTGTGGGTTTTTTCAGTATGCAATGCTTTTTCGTAAGAGATTATTCCTGTAGTTTTCATATTTACAAAGAGTCATTTGGTCAAATAGCAGAGTCCCCATAACTTTACGCTCACGTATGCCTTGATAATGATACATTTCAAATAAGCTGATAGTGATCTTCTAAAATAGATACATGAAAATAATTTTCTCAGAACTATAGCTGTAAGCTAAAAACGCGAAGATCAGCTGACAGCACTTCTCACATCCGTCAGCAACGTTCATTTTTGATGACAAAACATAACTAAAATTTCCAAAATTGGTTCATCAGGGAAGATCTGCTCTCTCAATTTAGTTGGTGTTCATCAAAAGGCTTTTGCTGAATTAGTGAGGGTTTGGAACTTACAAGACCACTTAGGCTACTGAAGCCAAAAGGAAGCTGAATGGCAGCTCTTAGTAGCAAAAGCATTTTTCAAAGTTCACAGACTGCCTCAAGATCATCAGACCATTAAGCCTAGAAATATAAAGATGTAACCTTGAGATAAAGTTCTGGTCCCAGTGAATAAGAAGCCCTCACTGACATCAGTGGACATCAGACTGGACTCCAAGTCATTAGATCACAAAGGCAAAAAGGAGGAAATATTATTCTAATTTTAGTTTAGGCCATGATTGTCACATCTTAAAAATATGCAGTACATATATGTATAGATTCCCCATAAGAGGAAATATATTTCTGATTCAGAAGGTTGAATGCTTCCAACTCACCCAGAAATTAAATACTTTGCAGCAGCTTTGTAAAAACAGCATTGTGGAGCCCTATGCATCTCTTGATTACTTGTACCAAACATATTCCTTTTAAGATTAAAAATGCACTTTCAAGCTCAGAGTTCTGCAGACTCATTTGGGGCCCTGAGAGTCAAGTCATATTCTCTCCCTTCCCAATCTCACAACCAAGTACAGTCTTTAAAGGCTAAACAAGGCCCTCAATGGTTTGTGTGTGATACCACTGCCTTCTTATTGGACCGCCAGTGATGTCCTTGCAGCCTGAAGCCTGTCAGTGGAGTTTATCAAGTGTAACACACTGAAACTTCTGAAACTTCCAGTCCTGTTGAAGCTGCTCATAAGAATCCAGCTTGCATGTGCAAGCTATGTTAGCTCTTTCTGAAAAACAGAAGCAAGAGAGCAGTGAAAGCATATTTTTGGCATGAAAGCCAGCATAACTGATTCTTAAAAATGTGAGCAGGACTGCTGAGTGAGAACATGCAATAAACAGATTCCCTGCTCTGGGCAAAACTGCTCAGGTAGGGGTTAGCATGTATTTCAGCTCTATGGCTTTTCCTTCTGTTTGGTAGAGTACATGATTTGTATTCTACCCCAAAAAATGATTTGGAGATGAAAGGTAGGTTGGTTAACAAAAGCAGCTCTGTTATTCCAGAAGCAGCATGGAAAGGAAAGCTGTTTCACAGAAACATGGTAATGTTCCCTACCTCTGGATTCAGATTATTAGAAAACTGTCTATATTCTCCCCAACCCTTATACCACTTGCCTAATGTTTTTCAGTGTTTGAAAGACATCCATAGGTATTCTCTAAATAGGCTGTTTTCTAAAAAAAGGAGATAGAGCCAAATAACCTTGCAAATTTGGGGAGTGTACTTCCATTTTCAGTAGATTTTTCTGCCAAAGAAAGGATTACAGACCTTAGGATCTGGCCCTACAGTTCATATACAGAGTACTGAAATCATATCAGGAAGGCAAAAAGAATATAGACACATGCAAAAGTTAGTTAATATTTAAATATTTTGGTTGTTCAGCTATAAATTCAGACACTAAGCACAGATTAACTGGATTTTGAGCTATAGAAATGACCATAGCACAGCAAGGTCAGGGCTGAATGAAATGACTAGAAATCAATCAAATGTGTGCAGTACTATGGGGGAACAGGGCAGTTAATCGTTTCAAAACTTTACTCTGTAAAATGTACTGTATGTGATCGATGACAGAGGAAATAATAAAACAAGCAGGCTATACCTCTGTTCCATACATAAATATGCTGGAATTGTGTTTGGTCTGATTAATTCAGCAAAATTTGGGTTGCTAATTAATGATGCTTTAATCTGAAGGTAGAAAAGTTAGCTCTGGGAGCCTAGGGAGGGACTGTACTTCATTTAGACTTCTAAAAACCTGTATGGATATGAAGTGTATACGCTTTGGGTGCAAGAAGTGCTAACTGCTTGGCATTCATTTATTGGCAGTGGGATATGCATTTACAAGCCCCTTTTGCCTGCTAGCACCAAGGGATTAACAATGCACCAATTCTTTGAGCCTCGGGGCCTGATTCTGTATCACTGAAGTCAATAGAAGCTTTGTCATTGACCTCAATGGGCACAGGCTCAAACACTCAAAGAACACATTATGTGATACACGTTTTTTCACAGTTTAAAAGCAGACAGAATAACTGTACTGAGTAGCTGTATTTTACATTACATTTAAACTATGAATACTACCTTCTGAAACCAAGTCTCTAATTTAGGTACCCGAAAACAATATAAATCAGTGAAAGCAGCAGAAGCTCTATAACTCTTAGAAGCCTCGTTACTTTGTGGTGAAATATAGGTGCAGGACTGTATATGTAAGTAGGTCTAGATTAGAGAGTTTTGACTACTGTATACTCAGAGTACCTCTTCTCATTTCTCTGACATTCTTTCATGTGCCTCCAGGAGCCCATCTCATAAATGACATGGTCACATAAACGTGAGAAACTTTGCTTGTTTACCACTATATTCAGAGATGTAAGCAAGTTAATGACTGAATGTAATAAAATACATACTATATGTAACCACATGTAGTCAGTGGCTGCGCTTTCCCCTTCTAGCTTCAGCATTAACAAGAAACTCAGTTTTCCAAAACTTAATCTATAAACAGAACAGCAGGGCCTGCATATACATATTCATGTGAAAAACCCTCCAGAGGAATTAAAGGCAATAGCACTGTTCATCTTCCTTACATATTGTATGAAGGAAGTATTGGCTCTCTAGGTTTTGTGTTACTGGTCACCTCAGTCACATGCCATTGTTTCTGATCCATATCTGCATGATTTGCAAACACATCAACTCTTTCAAAACAGCTTTCTGAATACTTCCAGTGAGAATGCTTTTTTGCTCAAATCCTTGTGATATCTTATTTACCAAAAACAGTCTTGGGGGAGAGAAAATTTATTCTGTTACCAGCAGTGTAAAAAGGGAAAGGAAGCCTTCACTAGCCTATCAGACAAAAGCTGAGCACATCAGCAAGTACGCTATTTAGAGAGGGGGGGAATGCTGCAGAAGTCTCCTCATACTAGTAGGGGTTAGAGCATCAACTCCCAGACATAAAGACCTTTTGTAATACCAAACCCCAAAACATTTTCTCAAAAGTCAGTACGATTATCACATCCTAGTGGTGCAGAATTTTTAATGCTGAGCAGCTAGTACATTTTATGAATTCATCACTTTGCTGTTGAACACTGGCATGCACTGATAGCTAGGCACAAAAAGCTCCAGCGCTGTACAGAAGTGGCATTCAGCCTTTGACAAGCGAAGAGCTACTTTGTCATCAAACAGAGGCTCACAAAACCATGAAAGAATGAACCGCATTTAAAATACAGAAATGTGTGCAGGCAGTTTATGCGAGAGTTAATACACTGCTCCAAACAAGTCAGCAAAATCTACAGTCAGAACAGTGTTTTTCAGAGCACAGCCAAAGACCTAGGCTCATTGGCTATCTGTCACCAGTCTCAGAAGACCGGTTCTGTATAAGTCAATACAGTCCATATGTGTGTGGGTGCACTCACAGCTCTATTTTTTGTTTCAAATTGCCTGGGGGCAGCTGCCATATCACCTTCAAGACACCATGTGATGTCTTAATCAAATGTTAGCAAGGAGCTTGAAGCAGCTTAGAAGCCACAAATGGGATACAAAATACTGGGGCACTGAAATATGACATCACCAAGATAGCAGTGATTAGCTTCATTTTTTTTCTTGCCCTTTGCATGCTTTTGTTAGGTAGGATGCTCTCTTTATTGCTTATTTCTTCTGAACTGATATGAAAAGACAGAACAATGAAATACCTGTTAAGCAAGATTGTGGTTTTAATAGGAAACTTTTGGTCTATTTTATATATCGTTATGCTGTCCAGCTGCCTGGATTAGAAATATGGGATTGCTGCATTCTAATCATCTCTAAAGCTTAAAGCGTAAGCTTTTGCCATTTTTCAAATATGAATTTTGGTTACAACCCAACCTTGTGATCCCTTCATATGCAAACTTCCCACTGTGATCAGTGGGACTTCTGAATATTGAAGGAATACATGGGAACTTGTAATTTTTTCTATTCAGTTTCTAAACTGCTAGTGGAAAATTGTGTCAACCAGGGAGGAAGAGAGGGAAGGAGGAGAATATGAGAGAGTGTGAACAGAGCTAGATAATGCTGTGCGCCAAACGCTTCCCAATCAGCCCCTTGGCATGCTGCTAGAATGTTGGAACTGCAGCCAGAAGCGTTACATTTGCAAGTGCAATATCTGCAGTCTCTTATGAGTAAGTTTTCAAAGACAAATCCCATTCACAAATACCATTAGAAGTAACAAGTACTGTTGCAATATTTGAGTGCATTCACATAAACACACAGAGAATTTTTCTTACTCTTCTTTCAAAAAACGGAATGAAGTATGTTCAGAATTCTCTTTACTGAAATATTTATGCCCAGCCTGAAAGGGTGAAGGGCACATTTTTAGTACCCACGGTCTCTATAAGATAAACATGAAACTCTAGCACAGCTGGTGCTTGACAGTGGATGTATTTGTCTCTTGGAATTTTGTGTTAAGGAGATTCCTTCATTACTAAAAGAACCTTTTTAGTATTCACTCTCAGATTGCTTTTACTACTTGGTTCAAGGCAGTGCTTATTACTAAATATGTTATCTTAACATAGTAAGTTCCACCAAATCTTAATCATTAGCAGTGAAAGCTATAAATGCTTGGTTTTGGAGTTAAAGTCAGAAAGTAACAATGCATTTATTAGTGTTTCTTTTAGACAACTGAATATATTGACTTAATATTTGCTTTTTTTATACCCACATTCACACATTTTTTCTATTTCCCTCTGATGTTTAAACTACACTGTACTTCATCTCCAAAGTAATGAGGCTTTCAAACATCGTGATTTCACCTTTTGAGCCTAGAAGAGAATTTGTTCTGGAAAAGGGAAAGGATATACTAAAGGACTTTTAGAACTTGACTGGAACAGACTGATTTGTCTGCCTTATTGTTATCTTTATAGTTTCCACAAAATAATTTTTTTTTCCTAGCTAAAAATGCAGTTTTATTCTATAACAAAGCTGTATGTGTTGCCTGATCCAATACATACAGTTTGATCCTTCTAGCTTCATGCCAACCATTGCCATTTTATTACTGTCCAAATGACACATGACAAGACAGAAGTGTCACTTAAAATACATTACAAAGAGTTCTCTAGCTAGCTTTAAGATTTACTACTGTGTTGAGTGAGATTGCATTTTTAGTGACAACACTGCAAAGGACTCTGAAAGATTTGAAAGAATACAGTCAGTTTATGGAGGGGAAGCATGCATTACTGTGAGTGTGGGAAAGAATAACTGAACTTGTATCATCAATGCATATTTTTAGAACCATTTCACAATGAGACAGAATTTAGGCTCCTTTGGTACTGAGATAAATAATTCATATAGCCAAAACGTTACTGGCCTCTATTACAGGGAGAGGTCTGTCAAGTACATCAACTAGTTCTTTTCATTATTGTAGCCATTAATTCATACAGTATCAAACACCTTTCATGGCTTAAATGATGATAGTTGCTAGTAGTACTGTGAGAATACAATTGGTACTTCCTTAGTATAGTAAGAGTTGCAAAATTTGAATTCAAACCAAGACTTCAAAATCCTGTGTGCAAAACTATAAAGAGTTACAATTGGATAAGATGCAGCAAATACCCCTTCTTTGTATGTAGCTTTTGTCAAAAACTGTGAGAGTTCGTTCTCTGGAAACTTCAGCTAAATAAAGCAGGTATAGAGCAGCTAAAGTAAAGGACCTTTGGTCATTCAGTGACTGTTTAATACTTAGTTTTATGTGGTGCCTTCTTTCCTTTTTTCATAGCGTGTCCCTTTTCCCCAGCCCAAAGCAAAAAAACCCAACACTTAGAACCTATCTGGTTTTGCATTGACATTGTTCAGTTTGTGTGTTATGCCTTTACTTTGTTCCAATTTGTCTTGTCTACTCACATATCTATCTCTGTGTTTTTGAGAGGCTAGCAAAAGAGGACTTTATTTCTAGTTGGTCCTGGAGGTCCTACCATAATTAACACAATTAATAGTAATCTGGTGAGGCTGTCTTCCGTAGTCGGTGAAGGCTCACAAACTTTTTAGGAACCACATTTAGGAACCAGTTGAATCTCACTAATGTAACCTCAAATAAGAACATAAAATATATGGCACAAAAAGCATGTGATCAAACCTTCATTTTGCTGCAAGAACACCAACAAGCTGCTTTTACTCTTCAGGAGCAAAAGGAAAGATGAGCATGCTTTCCTTCCTCTTTCGGTTAGATGAGGCATCATGCACCAGGAAACAGGAGTTCTTTTTCATCTGTCCTGGCTCTGGATTGTCCACCTACTCTGACAGTATGTGTACAAGATCCGAGCAGCTGGCTGACAGCTTGGTGAAGGTGCTTATGCTCGATAACAAAATGGAATTGCTCTCCCTGAAGCAGTGAAAAGCTGCTACAAACCCTGCTGGGTCCAGTCTAAATGTGTTTCATTTTATTATGTCAGGACATAATAAAATTTTTTACTTATGCTAATTTTAGCTGGTTTATTTGCTGAGTCCTTTGAAGTGGGTTCCTTTCTGCTTTTCTGAGCAAGCTCACATAGTTCATTCCTCAGGGTTGCTTGGTGTAGGGAGGTGAAGAGTTGTCTCAATATCATTCGCACAAGGTAATGCACTGCACTTGCATGGTTGAGACTGGTCCTTAACTGAGATGTTTCATGAGATTCAAGCATGTAGAAGCTTAGGTCAGATGCTGATGGCAAGGTTGAAGACTATGATGATAGTCTTGAATGAATGATGCTGGAAGCTGGTTCACCTTTGGTCAAACTTTTTACAGGCAAGAAGCTTTTTGAACATGTCTATTATTGAACCCACAAGAAACTTCAGCAGCCCAGAATAGTTTCTGCATCTTGCAAGATATTTATGGCTTAGCCCTATTATAGGTTGTACACGGAGTGTGTTTTAGAGGATTTTTTTATGCTGTCTCTGCAAAACAATTTCTTGCTCCAGAAGCTCCCAAACTTAAATTTTAGCCTACAGTGCTCAGTCCACAAAACACAGGACTAGCATGCAACTCTGAAGAACATCAAAGAAACAATAATTTGGGATTCATTCACAATTATTTTAGGCTCTTAAAGGCAATGGGACTTAATATTGGTTAAAAACTGTAGAAAAGGGCTCTTGGGAGGACAACTTTAATACATCCCAGGTGTAACAGCATTGAAGTCAACAGTTATAACATTTTTGAACTGACTCCGGTATGTTTATTCTGTAGAGGAAGTTTCCTTACACTGTAAATCGTTGTAAGATTAGTATTAATCTGACTGAAATGTCCTGAGCCATCCAATTCTCTGGTTAATTCTATTAGGCAGAATTTTCCATATGCTAGTTTGAAATGTTATCATATGATGACAAATGTAAGCTTTTTTATTGGATTTATGTAAATCCTTTCTTCACTGAAGCTGTTGGAGGGGTTCCGCAGTTGCTTATAGGATCCACACACTGAAAAGCATCACAAATACCTTGTAAGACTGTCTTTTCTTCAGAAAGTCCAAGCTTTAGAACAAATGTTTTGGGTCCACTGCAGACTTCGAACCCTTTTTCCTATTACAGTATCGCATTGAGATGGCAGAAAGCTTTCCACCTGAGCACCATCTTTAGCACTGCCTACTCTTAAGAAAGAATGCACTTTCAGAGAAAAACCAGGAGTGCAAAGAACAGGTTTAAATCCTCGCATATCTTAGCTCTCTCATTTGGTTATTTCCTCTTTAGATTGTACAAACTTCAAGGGGTTCTCATCCAAATGGCTTTCATTTGTTGTTTCTATTTGAGAATTGGCGGATTAAACAACTCAGGCCTTCTAGCTATACAGGTAAGCACGAGAGACAGAAGGAACAAGGAAATTCTGTCTGGATGCCACTTTCCATACCTGGAGACCAGAGGAATTAGATTCATTGATCTCAGAAAGGTCTTAATAAAAAAACCCAAAAAACACAACACTGAAATTGTCAGCTTTTTAGCATAGTCCATTGCTTTGGGTTTTTGTAGTTCATTACACAGCAGGGCTGTGCTCCAGCTTGGCATCCCAGGGCTCAACTACAATACACATAATAACTAACTAGTGCTGCTTGCCTTCAAGCACAAGAGTAGACCCATTGGCTACAGTGGGGCTACTCACACTTAAAGTCAATCATATACTAAAGTGCTTTGCTGGACTGGGGCCTCCATATCTGGGATGAATAAGCTTTTCTTCAATGAATTTGCCAAGTCTCCTTCCTAAAGGTCAAAGAAAAAGCCTATTCTATTTCCTGCTGAACTTGGTGGACCTTTTGAAACACATTATATTCATTTTTAGTATATGTACTATAGGTATTGAACATTAGTTGGGCTCAGTTACAGGAGACTCAAGAAAATAGTCCTGGGGAAGTATAAAAGCTAAGGGTTAATTACAACACCTTAGATCTAGACAATTTTGTAAAATTTCTTTGTTCTTACTTATTTAGTTGTTTTTAATTCAAAGGCAATGTTCTATTTGGTTGTGGAGATTCAAGTAACACTTTCCAAAATATGAAAGGCTAAATGCCACATTTACAATTGTTTCTGAAAAGGGTTGACCTTTATTAAAGTTACTGAGTAAATGCAATTCCGAAGGTTTTGTTTCTCTTGTAAATTAAATGGTATGTTTGTAGATGGAAAGGTCAATTTTCAGTAAAGCTGAGCTTCAGAAAACATCACCTTTCTCAGCTAAATCAAAGGACTTAATTAGTTTTACAGATGGAATACATAATATATAATTCTCTTATCTTTGCTTGAAAATCAATTGTTTATGGCATAAAGAGGATACACTTGTCATCATTAGGTGTAAATGTTTGTTTGCTGCAGCAGCAAATATAGGCTCAGTCTACCACACACAGCTTCATAAATGTGAGATGCTGGAGTCCTCTGAGAGGTTGTGTGTAGGGGAGTGTGTATCCAAATCCTACCTGATATCAGATTTCACGTATTTAGTAAATTTATTCCATCTTATATAAAACTATCATAGTTTCTATTAACAAAAAATGCACTAGGAAAATAATACTAGGCATTGATACTGCCTTGAGAACTCTGCAGTATAATCTCTTTCCTCCTGTACTGTCCTTAATTCAAATCAGTTTTTTATATTTAGTAATTTTTATGACTATTTCAACGTGAGACCACAAGTATGCATTAATAAACATCCTCTGAACCAGTTAAACACCTGGGTGTATTAGCTAGAAGGAGGTGGAAGGCCTGGATTTTCCTGCCTAGGTTTGTAATAGGTCTCATACCAGTGTCTGGAGCCTTGTGGGAAGTACCGAACACCACGCTGTTGTCTTAGCTGTTCATTAGAGAATATTGTTTGCTCCTTTGGATAGAAAATTGTTGGACTAAGAGGCAGCACCTCCTGACTGTGTAACAGCCTTCAACCTCCCTCTTGGTATGGCTTTCCAAAATCAAGGGAGAGAAGGGAACAACATTTTTGCTATCTCTACTGTCTGTTTAAACCAGCATGCTGCACAAAGCTGAACTTTCCAGCAAGTTTCATGGGTGTCTCCAGAAAGAAGACATTTGAAGTCAGGTATCTAGAAGATGCTGGAAGAATTCAGGTCTTCACAGAGATGTACCACCACAGCAGAGTGACTGCAAGTTGGGTTTTTTCTCCCATGTCTATTGGGGATGTCCAGAGATTTCTTATGGACCTTACTCTGCTTGATTTGGCCTGATCTTGTAATTTCTTCATACAGTGCTCTAAGTTAAGTGCGATTTAGGGACTGTTATTATTTACAGGCTGTTTATACAAATCTTATCTGATAAACTTCTCCATAGAATAGATTCTTTAGGACAAATTCCACATAACCTTGCCTTGTCTGAAGCAGCAGTACTAGCTTTATTTAAAAGTTATTTAAGTATCATTATACGTCTCTTCTCAGTACAAGCAGAAAATATCTAATGTTGATATTTGTTCTCACAGAAGGGTGCTGCATGGGAAAAAAAGAAGAGAGACTATGATGAAATTGTCTGAAGAGACAAGTGCAAATAAAACAGCTTATGTCAGGCACTGAGGTTTGTAATAAGTGATGTGCTGACAACAGACACCTTCACTAAGGAAAAGGGAAACCTTAAAGATAAACATCAAAAAATTACAGGCAGATTTTCCAAGCTGCACACTTTTTATTTCTTTTAATGGAAGCTAGGTGACCCAATCCTTCACAGTGCTTTTGCCACACTTAAACCTTGCAGCTGTTACAGATAATCTAACCTTTAATTTTGTACTGAACAATATTAAACTCAACAAAAGTCTTCTTGCTCTAGCAGAGAGCTGGGTCAAAGTGGTTCCACTGCTAAGTGTGGACTAGGTAATTTGTACTCTGGCACAGAGGTTCAATTGAGGCTTCAACAGCAATAGCAAATCCACATTGCTACCTTGCAGCAGGCTCTTAACGTGATTCCAGTACTACTAGAGTACGAAATGGGGTTTTGTAACAGTCAAATGATTTATTAATAATTTTTAATATCCTGCTCTTCTGTTTGATTTTCTGGTGTGGTGTATTCTCCATATCCAAGCAATTTTGAGGGAAATACTCAAAACTAATGATTGACTTCACCTAGGATGAAAATAAAATGGCACATTCCATACTCGCAACAGATGCTTTCTGTTTAAAAACATCTCCAGCCAGCATATATACAGAAGGTATATGAACAGTGTGGTATGAGGGCTCAGATATTACATGTGGATTTTACAGAGAACTCTAAAGTATAGAGGAATTACAGAGAAGTGTGAAAGCTATAGGTACTGGGAGTTGAAGCAGGAGACATGAGATCATAATTTTTCTGACGTTCTCAGTACTGCTGTTGCCAATCTGCTCTTGCAACGCACAGGTAGCCTGCTCGCTGCAGATCCACAGTGAGACTCTTAACTATATTGTGCTCTCCTTGTGCCTCTCTTCACCTATCTACAGAGCAGCTCTATAGCAAACCTGTGCCCTCTAGCTTATTAAATCAGTCATTTAAAAAGTACAGCCCCTCAGGTGACATTACAGCTGTTGAAACAGATATAAGGGTTGTAAAGGATACTAGAATTTTGGGACTGCTGTGGGCATTCAATGGAAGCAAATAATCAGTGGACTCAAGTAACTACACTCTGCTAGTGCAGCCAATATATCATAGCAAAACACTGAGCTGTATGAATGCTGAGTTCTTCAATCAGATATTGCTCATTTAAAAATGGAGCTGTGCAACAGTGGCCCTATCTCTTGTACTCATTTTTCTTGGAGCAGCGGTCTGACATTTCAAAAGATGAGAAGTACCTTTCAGCTTGAATAAACTCCAAAATCTATCTGTAAACACATTTGGCCTCATCTTGAGAAATGTCAGATTTCTGGAATGAACAGCATGGGTACAATATTTGTGTCAGTATTTAGACAGCCACGTGTAAGAGCAGGCATGGTTTGCAACATTCTATACTGCACTTTTTTGCAAGCACAATAGCTAGAGGAAGAAATGCACATTACCCCCAACATCTTTGTCCTACTGTACCAATAAAATAGTTGCAAAAATAAGTAAATGACTGAGTCAGTATTGGGAGGGAAAACTTCCTTCACCTCCTTCCCTGCCTCATTGTAATCAGGTCTCTGACTTGCTGGGCTTCTGTGGAGGAATCCTTCCTGACACTAGATGACAATCACTGTGTTCATTCATTATTGTTATTCATTGTTGGGGTTCCAGTATTGTCACCTGAAATCAAGTCCTTGCTGTGTTAAGCATTATACACAGAAAATGGCAGTTCCTGCCCTGAAAAGCTTGCAGTCTAGAGAGACAAAACAAATGTGAAGTGAACGACAGCCTACAAACAACGTTAGTGCCATTGCTTGATTTGTGTGTGTGTTTACAGCAGTGGTTTTCAGCCCACGGTTTGTGAGCCCCAGAGGGTAGTAGTCTATAAGGGATCCAAGAAAGGTAACTAAGGGGAAAAAAAAAAAAAGCCTCACCTCACACAAATCTCTGCTTCCTCTGGAAAGTGTTTAGGGCCTCTACACTGAAAAAGCCTGAAAATCATTGTATATGGGTTGCCACAGCAGCTTACATATCTGGTTACTGCTTCATAGGGTCACACACCAGTCTCACCCCAGCCTGTTTCCACTCCAACTAGTGTAGCATGGAGTAGAGAAGACCCAGCAATGTGCTGTACCTCCAGGCTTGCCACACCATGGGAACCTGTGCTCAGGGAAGCCTTGCACAGATTTCAGAGCAGCATACTCATACCACAGCCCCTCAATCTGCCATTAACACCCTCATCTCCCTTCTTGTTATGTAGGATTTACACCTAGGAAGATAAAAACCCCCACATCTTGAGTCTTCAACTAGAAAGGACTTAAGCTCTCCTTAGTAGTTTCTTTCCTCCTTCCTCCAGTGGAGGTACCAGACAGGGAAATACCTGCCAGCAAATAGCAGTTTACCTAGCAGTAGCTACCAAGTTAACCAGCTTGAAAAATACTCAGTTGCAGAAGAACCTATCTGTCTTAAGACTCCTAGAGACCATGAACTTCAGCAGCAGGTCTGACAGCGTTACCAGAGGTGGCATTCCCTGGCTACTGCATCAAGAGAGCCACCTACACACAGAGGAGAAGCACTTGGCCTCTGAACTCAGGTTGTTTATTAAAGCCAGGGGATCTCGCTGCTTGTGGATTAGCCCTCCAAACTGCACATGGTATTATGCTGTATTTTTCATAAAGCAATTCATTCTCTTACAGTCTTTCAGAGAATAAAATTTTCACTGACCCAATAAAATATGCTAAAATTGCTTATAATGGCACTGCTTAGTATTAGGTAGGAAGGCATTATATCATAGTTTACAGAGCTAATAGCCAGTATTGAGTGTGCATATTGTAAACTACAATGAAATGGGAAAAAATTACTTTCAGATGTATTTTCACTCTGTATTTTGTAATAACAACAATATATCAACCTTTGTAATATTCTTTTCTCATGATTGAGTGGACCTATTTGGTTTGTTATCGTACACATGTAAATCTTACAATATCATTTGGCAACTGTTATGTTCAAGCTGGAACGCTCTTATTTCTGATCTCTCTGCTTCCTCCCTTAAATATCACCTTGTGCTAAGGCTGAGGAGCAGTAAGGATGACACACAAGAAATCTGCATCCACTCTGAGAACGTGAGAACATTCCTACTTCCTCAAAGCACCTGCTTTGCCTTATGGCCAGAGTTGTTGGGCTATTTATTCTGCAAGTATTCTCTGATGTTGCATGGAATTTTGATTCATTTTCCATTTCTCTTTCTAAAATTTCTGACCATCGCCAGAATTCCACAATTTATTTTGGCCAATGCTTCTGTCTCCCTCCCGTCTTTGTTGCTTTAGGTTCTGAGGTACATATATATAAGTATATACATTCGAATATTATTTTTCCTGCAGAGCAGGTAAGAACAGAGAGACAGTAAGGTCTGTGTTGTTGGTACAAATTAAAACTTGGCCTTGCTCAAATATATTCAGATCTAAGGAAGATCAGGTGGTAAAATGAATAGTATAACCCATCTGTATCAGTATGATATCAGATCAAAGCCCTGTGTATATGCATCTATAAATTAGAGATAACAGAGCTCACAGATAAACCACATCCAACTTTTCTAACTGGGTACTATTTGTTCTGGAAATGCTAGCTGAAGTCTTGATCAAATGCTGCTCATATTTATGCTCCCATTTCACTTAAATGGAATTACCCCAATGAGAAAGGCAAACAATGTGCAGGATTACAGGATTTCTTAAGGAAGGACTCAAAATACATCCTCTAGTATCAAGTAAGACAGCAATACCTCACACAATATGCTTAAAAAGCAGAAACATTCAGAAAAGTTTATCAACTGAAACAAACCAAAATGTGAAACCACATCTGTTAAATCTTCAAACCAGAAATGTTTTCAGACCAACATACATGGATAGCTCCACCCAGGAGTCTTAAAGTGAATGAGCTCTCTCACAACCAGTAATATTATTTTTAACATACTTTGGCAATCTGAGCAAATATCAAACAGCTGGTGATTGCCAACATGATCCCAATATATTAGAAGGATGATGTAGAGAATAACAGATTGGTTAGTCTGACATCAATACTGGCTGAAATAATAATAAACAGTTCATTCAGGACTGTGTCAGCAAAGCATCTGAACCTAACAATGTAATGAATGCCAGTCAGCACTCCTAGAAGGCCGATCTTGTTATTTTGGCAGGAGTGTGTGCCTGGTTGATAATGGCAACTCTCTTGAGTTAGGGTACTGAATTCTTCAAGGCATTTGACATAGTACCACATCAAATTTTGGTTGTAAAATGCTTATAACAGCAACATAAAACAGGACAGCTTAGGTGGATTACTAGCCCACTGACAGATCACAGAATATAGTCATTACTGAGGGGATATCAACTTTCTTGCTTCTATTGGTAACACTTAAGGACTAATTTGTGTTCCAACAAACTCCAGTATTTTTATTAGCACTAAAGTTGGCAGTAAGGAGAGGCTGCTGTTACAACGCGATCCGAGTCACCTGATAAAATGATCACAAGCCAACACAATATTTTTAATTTTATACAAATATGCAGCAATCTATCCAGAA